>NW_004444138.1:1876541-1906582 GCF_000243295.1 Trichechus manatus latirostris | reverse complement strand
CAACATATCAAAAAAATAATTCACCATGACCAAGTGGGATTCATACCAGGTATGCAGGGATGGTTCAACATTAGAAAAACAATCAATGTAATCCATCACATAAACAAAACAAAAGACAAGAACCACATGATCTTATCAATTGATGCAGAAAAGGCATTAGACAAAGCCCAATACCCATTCATAATAAAAACTCTCAGCAAAATAGGAATAGAAGGTAAATTCCTCAACATAATAAAGGGCATTTATACAAAACCAACAGCCAACATCATTCTAAATGGAGAGAGTCTGAAAGCAATCCCCTTGAAAATGTAAACCAGACAAAGATGCCCTTTATCACCACTCTTATTCAACATTGTGCTGGAGGTCTAGTCAGAGCAATGAGACTAGAAAAAGAAATAAAGGGCATCCAAATTGTTAAGGAAGAAGCAAAAGTATCCCTATTTGCAGATGATATGATCTTATACGCAGAAAACCCCAAAGAATCCACAAGAAAACTACTGGGACTAATAGAAGATATCAGCAAAGTATCAGGATACAAGACAGACATACAAAAATCAGTTGGATTCCTCTACACGAACAAAGAGAACTTCAAAGAGGAAATCACCAAATGAATACCATTTACAATAGCCCCCAAGAAGATAAATCTAACCAGAGACGTAAAAGACCTATACAAGGAAAACTACAAGACACTACCGCAAGAAACCAAAAGAGACCTACACAAGTTGAAACACATACCTTGCTCACGGATAGAAACTAAATATTGTGAAAATGTCAATTGTACTCAAAGTAATGTAGAGATACAATGCAATCCCCACCCAAATTCCAACTGCATTTTTCAATGAGATGGAGAAACAAATCACCAACTTCATGTGGAAAGGGAAGAGGCCCCGGATAAGTAAAGCATTACTGAAGAAGAACAAAGTAGGAGGCCTCACACTACCTGATTTTAGAACCTATTATACCGCCACAGTAGTCAAAACAGCCTGGTACTGGTAAAACAACAGATATATAGACCAATGGAACAGAATTAAGAATCCGGATGTAAATTCATCCACCTATGAGCAGCTGATATTTGACAAAAGTCCAAAGTCCATAAAATGGTAAAAGACAGTCTCTTTAACAAATGGTGCTAGCGTAACTGGAGATCCACTTGCAAAAAAATGAAACAAGATCCATACCTCACACCATGCACAAAAACTAACTCAAAATGGGTCAAAGACCTAAAATAAAATCTAAAATGATAAAGATCATGGAAGAAAAAAGAGGGACAACGTTAGGAGCCGTAATACATGGCATAAACAGAATACAAAACATAACTAACAATGCACAAACATCAGAAGAGAAACTAGATAACTGGGAGCTCCTAAAAATCAAACACTTATGCTCATCAAAAGACTTCACCAAAAGAGTAAAAGGACAACCTACAGACTGGAAAAAAAATTTTGGCTACAACATATCCAATCAGGGTTTAATTTCTAAGCTCTATAAGATACTGCAAAAACAAGATACTAGCAAAAACTTCAACAACAAAAAGACAAATAACCGAATTAAAAAATGGACAAAGGATATGAACAGGCACTTCACCAAAGACGACATTCAGGCAGCTAACTGATACATGAGGAAATGCTCACGATCATTAGCCATTAGAGAAATGTAGATCAAAACTACAATGAGATACCATCTCACCCCAACAAGGCTAGCATTAATCCAAAACACACAAAATAATAAATGTTGGAGAGGTTGTGGAGAGACTGGAACACATACACACTGTTGGTGGGAATGTAAAATGGTATAACTGCTTTGGAAATTGATTTGACGCTTCCTTAAAAAGCTAGAAATAGAAGTACCATACGATCCAGCAATCCTACTCCTTGGAATATATCCTAGAAAAATAAGAACCGTCACACAATTAGATATATGCACACCCACGTTCATTGCAGCACTGTTCACAATAGCAAAAAGATGGAAACAACCTAGGTGCCCATCAACGGACGAATGGATAAACAAATTATGGTATAGTCACACAATGGAATACTATGCAACGATAAAGAACAACAATGAATCCGTGAAACATAACATGGAGGAATCTGGAAGGTATTATGCTGAGTGAAATTAGTCAGTCACAAAAGGACAAGTATTGTATGAGACCACTATTATGAGAACTCTAAAAAAATATTTAAACATAGAAGAAGACATTCTTTGACGGTTATGAGGGTGGGAGAGGGGAATTCACTAACTAGATAGTAGACAAGAATTATCTTAGGTGAAGGGAAGGACAACACACATACAGGGGCAGTCAGCTCAACGGGACTAAACCAAAACCTAAGAAGTTTCCTGAACACAGTCAAACACTTCGAGGGACAGTGTAGCAGGGGCAGGGGTCTAGGGACCATGGTTTCAGGGGACCTCTAGGTCAACTGGCATAACAAAGTTATTAAGAAAATGTTCCGCATCCCACTTTGGTGAGTGGCGTCTGGGGTCTTAAAAGCTAGCTAGTGGCCATCTAAGATGCATCAATTGGTCCCAATCCACCTGGAGCAAAGGAGAATGAAGAACACTAAAGACACAAGGAAAATAGCCCAAGAGACAAAAAGGGCCACATAAACCAGAGCTTCCATCACCTGAAACCAGAAGAACTACACGGTGCCCGGCTACCACAATGACCACCCTGACAGGGAACACAACAGAGAGTCCCTGATGGAGCAAGAGAAAAGTGGAGTGCAGAACTAAAATTCTAGTAAAAAGACCAGACTTAATGGTATGACTGAAACTGGAGGAACCCCAGAAAGACATGGCCCCCATACTCTCTGTTAACCCAGAACTAAAACCATTCCCAAAGCCAACTCTTCAAAGATTAGACTGAACTATAAGACATAAAATGATACTCATGAAGAGTGTGCTTCTTAGCTCAAGTAGATACATGAGACTAAATGGGCAGCTCTGGAGGTGAGATGAGAAGGCAGAGAGGGTCAGGAGCTGGTTGAATTGACATGGGAAATCCAGGGTGGAAAGGAGGAGTGTGCTGTCACTTTATAGGGATAACATCTAGGGTCACATAATTGTATGTATAAATTTTTGTAAACTTCCACCTAAAGCACAAGAAAAAAATTTTTTAAAATGGGCAAAACACAGTAAAAGGCAATTCAAAATTAGTACAAATGGCTACTAAAGATACAGGAAAATGTCTATCCTTCTTAGTAACCAAAGAAGTAAATGTGATTAAATCAAGATGCCAATTTTTTTTTATTAAGTGGGAAAAAATTACAAAAAAGACAAGAATCCCTAATGTGGGCCAAGGATTGAAGAAATGGGCAGGCTCCTCCACTGCTGTAAATTGGCATTGCCTGGAAGGTAATTTTCATGTACTTTCAGAAAGCCTCAAAATGGGCATATCCTCTAGAAAGATATTCACGTGGCATTGATAACAATGGCCAAAAGGAAGAAAAAACAAGACGATATAAATGTTCATATATGTGACGTATAAATTATGTCACATTTATGTCATTGGAAATCACCTATACTTCCATCATCTAAATGATCTTTACCTGTTCTTTGCATTTTTCTCTACATTCTAAAATCTCCACATCAAACCTGCATTGTTTTGTGATCAGATTTTTTTTGTTTTTAACAAGAACAAAAAACAAAGAAAACTGTCTTCATGAAAAGATGTTAGTAGGAGTGCTCTGCAATAGGTCCGCTCCCTTCCCTTCCCAGGCAAGGAGGAACCAGGCGTCTACACCTGCCTATGTTGGGGAAGTATAAAACAAAATCTGCCAACCCAGAAAACCTCTCCACAAATGCAAAAGAGGAAGAAAACAGTTTTATTACTCAATGTAATGGATTGAATCGTGTCCCCCAAAAATGTGTGTCAACTTAAGCTAGTCCATGATTCCCAATACTGTGTGATTGTCCACCATTTTGCCATATGATTTTCCTATGTATTGTAAATCCTACCTCTATGTTAATTAGGCAGGATTAGAAGCAGTTATGTTAATGAGGTAGGACACAGTCTACAAAATTAGGTTGTATCTTAAGTCGATCTCTTTTGCGATATAAAAGAGAGAAGTGAGCAGATAAACGGGGACCTCATACCACCAAAAAAGCACTGAGAGCAGAGCACGTCCTTTGGACCCGGGGTTCCTGCGCACAGAAGCTCCTAGACAGGGGGAGAGGATTGATGACAAGGACCTTCCCCCATTCCGGACAGAGAGAGAAAGCCTTCCCCTGGAGCTGGCACCCTGAATTTGGACTTCCAGCCTAAACTGTGAGAGAATAAACTTGTTAAAGCTATCCACTTCTGGTATTTCAGTTATAGCTGTGCTACATGACTAAGACACTGAATAACCATTAAACCAGAATGTGATGTGCATTTCAGGCCATCTGCTAAAGAGATTGCAAAAACAAAAGGAGATCTCATCTTTTCATATAGCCAAGTAAATGCAACCCATTTCATTTATGGTCCCAAGATAAACTATAACTAGAAAGATGACTTGGCCGCTCATTTGTCACACCTAGTTCATCCTACTTCGTTCTAAATTGACTTGGTAATTGGGGCGGCCACCTGTGTTAGCTAATTACCTTTTACCCAAAGGAAAAATGAATTTCTCCTATCCTTACGGCAAGAGATATTTGCAGCTTGGAGTCAGGCGCCTGCTGAAGTTGGCCTCCTAACTTCCAATGGTAACTGGGCGACTAAGGGCCTATCTTCCTTGATGTCTACATTTCAGAAATGGCTCCCTTGTCTTTGAGAAAAACACTCCTGGGTGGTGGTTGGTTGTTGTTAGGTGCTTTCCAGTAGGTTCCGACTTATAGAACCCTATGTACAAGTTTTACCTGCCTAGTAAAACTGACCAAAGGCTTATTCAACTTTTTAAACATTTACATCCATCTCAAAAGAACAGAGAAGGAATTTACAACTATTCTAAAGAAAATGCTCTAAAAAAGGCAAGGGATAAGTCCCTTTCCCCTTTCGCAAGAGGGAAGAAAAATTTTTTTCATTCGTTTTTCATTTGTATTTAGCCTTACACCTACTAACTTAAGCCATCTAAAAGTTAGCTGAGTCTGGAACTCAGGTTCGTGGGCGAGAGCGCGCAGATCTTCCACGCCCAGGAACGCTCGCTCGTTCTCTCCCGGTGCGGCCAGGCTCCCAGGCGCCTAAGAGACGCGGGAGCCTCGTTCAGACTTCAACGCAGTCGTCTTATTTCCTCCTCAGGGATGAGAAACGTAGGGCCTCACTCCCCGACCTACTCTTAAACAGTTCTCAAACGTCTCTTTAACACCACGGCGTCTGCTGCCGGAACCCTGACTCCGCCTGCGCGCGCGCTCCGCGCGCCCCCGCCCCCTCACCGCTCCTCTCTGCTCGCTCTTCGCCGCCGGCCTGGCCCAGAAGGCTCCGCGCACCGGTTCCCGTGGCAACGCGCCTGAGCCTGGAACCCGCTGGGCTGGGGCTGCAGCGGGAGCCGTGCCGAGCAGCTAACGGCGCTGCTACCGCCGCCGCAGCCGTAGCGCCGGCCCAGGCTCTCCTCGCTCCTTCGCCCGGTGCCGCCTGCCAAGTTATTTCTGGGCCTTTCGGTGTCTCCCTGGGCCACTCCGCCCTCGCCCCTGCCCCGCGGCGGGCCCAACGCAGGTCTCCACACCTCGCTGTCATCTCCAGTTGGTAACGTAGCCAGTGGTTCGCCGTTTTCTCCTGCAGAGCGTAGCCTGGTGAAGAGCAGCCTTCGGCATGTCCCTCCCCTGTTGAGAATTGTGACTGTACACCCTGCATAACCCACACGCACAAGTCCACGCTGCTCAGCCTGCCCCGGGAACCGGCCGCGGACGGACTAGGCTTCTTGGGGTCACTGGGGCAGGCGGACGATCACCCCAGTTGGCCGCGCGCGTGCTGTGCGGTGCCTGGGTACGGCGAGGGGAAGGGGCACGGCCTCGGAGAGCCCACAGTCCAAGAGCTAAACGGTGGGCCGAATCTCAGCCGCCTCTTCCTCACCTTAGGCGTTCGCCGGTATTATTCTTTTATATCTGAATCTGAAACCTTCAATTTTGCATCTACTTACTTTCACTTTGTTTTGGTTTTCATTTTAACCTTACTTCTATTTCTCTACCCCAAGCCCTTGGAAATCTGAATCGTCTGAAATGGCTTCTCTTTTCTGTTTGTCCCTTCTTGCTTAGTCTTGGAACCTTTTGTCCACGGTTTTCCCTTCGTACTTTGAACATTTCTTTGCCACATTTTATGCCAACAGTTAGCTTTTCTTCAGGCCACTTTTCACTGTTGAACATGACCTTGGACCTTTTTTTTAATCTGTACTCACTCCCTAGATGAATCCATCCAGTCTCATGTACTCACAACCCATATACATACCAAAAACTGAAAAACAAAATCAAACCCGTTGCCGTGGAGTTCCTTCCGACTCATAGCGACCCTATAGAACTGAGTAGAGCCCGCAGTGATGCCCTAATGTCTGTCTCCAGACCAGAGCTGTCCTGAACGCCACACCCTCGTGCTCAACTGCCAACCCACATCACCCCTTAGATGTCTAAGTCATCTCAAACGCAGCATGTCCAGCACTGAGCTGCTGGTATTCCCCGAAGCCTGCTCCTCCTCCAGCTTACCCTTCTTCCAGTTGCCCAGACCTTGATGTCTTCCTTGATTCTTTGTCTTGCTCCCCACATTTAATCTGTCAGCATATCCTTCCAAGTTATCCGCAATAGATGCACAATTTTACCATCTCTCACTGTCCCTCCCCTCTGTCACCACCCTGGTCCAGACTACCATTATCATCTACCTGGATTATTTCATTGGGTTCCCTCCTTATGCCCTTTCTCCATCTTGAGTGTAGACAGTTTTATGCTGTCTTCCCTTTTTCTGTCATTTCATATGAATAAGTTTTTTTTTTTTAAGGATTATATGAATTTTATAGTTTCCATAAGTAAGAATACAGTATATTTACTATGTATTTTAAGAATTGCAACGTTTAAACCAGTAGACAAGGCTATTGGTTTTACTGTTAAGCAAGCTAAAAATTGTTAAGATACCTGTTGGCTTTCTTGGGTTAGTGTTCCTGGAGAGAGCTATGACAAGGGCTTTAAAATGGACTATATGGAAAAATAAATGAATCCAGAGCCTTATTCCAAGTGAGAAAAAGGTGTCACACAGGGATTTAGGCTCTGTTTGTTCCCTGTTCTTTCTTTTCTGTTCTTTTTTTTTTTTTCCTTAGAGAAGCACCCAAAAAGGCAAATTGAGATGGAGGCAAATGATCATACCTGTGCTGATCATTTTGATAGTAAGTACCTGAGCCTGTTACCCTAGTCAGTCAGTCACTGAGTGATGCGGTAGTCAACACACCATGTCCCTACCCTCAGCAAGGTAGT
The DNA here is from genome assembly GCF_000243295.1 of Trichechus manatus latirostris. Classification (NCBI taxonomy): domain Eukaryota; kingdom Metazoa; phylum Chordata; class Mammalia; order Sirenia; family Trichechidae; genus Trichechus; species Trichechus manatus. The sequence goes on along the minus strand of NW_004444138.1, from coordinate 1,899,217 downwards.
GGCCCCCCACATCCCATTTCACTGATCTCTTAAACCTCCGGCCGTGTCTTTTCTCCTTTTCCATTGGGTAAACCCCATCCAATTGACCAAAGTTACATAGTAGGATTGCTGCAACTTACTGAGAGTCTATAGGAGGTTCTAGATCATGGACCTCCACTCAAGTCTAATCTCCCACCTCCCACTCATGCTATCACTTCATAAAAAACCGAACCAAACCTGTTGCTGTCAACTTGATTCCAACTCATAGGGATACTATAGGACAGAGTAGAACTGCCCCATAGGGTTTCCAAGGAGCCGCTGGTGGATTCAAACTGCTGACCTTTTGGTTAGCAGCTGAGCTCTTCACTACCACACCACCAGGGCTTAAAGCTATCAGATAGAATCCCCTCGATCTCCAGCTACCAAAACTATAAGCCTGACCTACATCTGTACCCATCTTGTCTTCCTTCTGTCTGCCTAACCAAGGTTACTCCCTACCCCTGCTTGGATCCCATCCCCTCCCACTGGTCAAAAACCCTGCACTATCAGTTATCCATTCCCTCTCCTGTATAATCACCTGTTTCATCTCACTAGAGCTTTTCCATGGCTTTTAAACTTGCTGAAATCTCCCATCACAAAAGGGAAAGCAAATCTCCCCTAACCCCACATTCCCCTCCAGTTTCCACTTACTGCCTGATTTCTCACCCACTCCAGAAGGCAAGCTTTTTAAAGAATTGCCATACTCAGTTCATCCATTCCTCGTCTCTCATTCCTCAGTCCACTCTAGTCTGGCTTCCACTCTCATCCCTATACTAAAATAAAAACCAATAATCTCACGTGTTAGACCTCATCTTACTCTGTCTCTCAGCAGCATTTAGCACTGCTGACCCCTGCCTCGGTCTTGAAACACTGTCTTCCCTTGGCATCTGCCACCCACACTCGTCTGCTTTTCCTGCTAACACTGTGGCTGACTGTCCTCTCCCAAACTAAATATTGGAGGTCTTCAAAGCTCAGTTTCTCTTCTCACTGTTTTCTCTCCTGACCCTCTATACACTGACACTAGGTACAAATCCATGCCCACAGTTTTAAATGCTATCTATGTGCCCTTGACTCTCAAGTTTATTCCTCCGACTTGGCCCCCTTTCCTGAGCTAGACCCATATGTCCAGCTGCATGACATTGCACCTTAATGTCTATCAGACATCTGTAACTCAACATGCACAAGACCAATCTCCCTACCACCACCCCACCCCCGACATTGTAAACCATTTATATGCTCCTGTCTCCCAACTTTATTACTCTACTACTTTATACTTTACTACAAGGATTCATCCTTGACACCTTCCTTTCCCTCAGTTGATCACCACGGTGATGTTGTCTCCTATGCATCTTGCACATCTCTTCATCGTCACTGGCACCTCAGTGCAAGCTACCACCTTCTCTCATCAGACTTTCTACAGTCCTCTACTAACTGGTCTCCCCACTGGTATCTGGCTTTTCTCTATTCTGTTCTCCACACCGCAGCCAGAGTGACCTCTTCAGAAGGCAGAGCAGATTATGTCATCCCTCCTCCAGTCTCCCCCTTTTGCTTACTTCTGGCTTCCTATTGCCTTGGATTAATGACCCAAATCATAAACATGACCCCTCCCAAGATCCAGCTGTCGCTCACCCCCACCTATCTCTCCAGGCCCATTTGGAGCCATGGACCCTTCTCACTGGACGCCAGCCACGTGGGTCTCCTCTGCCCACCAGGCCTGGGCACTGACTGCTGTGTCTGCGAAGTTCTTTCTTTCCACCTCCCTTCCCACAGCTTACTTAGTTACCACTGACTTTTCATATCTCAACTCAGGCGGCGCTTCTGTAGAGAGAACTTCCCAGACCGCCATCTTGATCAGATCTCTTTGTCTTATGAGAAAGGAAAGAGAATTGTATCTCTTTCCTTTCGAACACTTAGAAAATTTACTGTAGTGATTTATTACTGACATGTAAGTGCCATGAAAACAAGTATTTCTGTTTGTATTCACCATTATATGCCCCATGCCTCATACAGTTCTTGGCACATAGTGGCATTCAAATATATGTTGAAAGAATGAATGAAATGAACATTCTAATGTATACTAGATTAAATGTCAGGTAAGTATTCTAACACAATTTTATTAGAATAGAAAGAATGAAAACAAATCATAGTAAAAAAATAATTTCACAAAGATTAGTAAAGCTAAAAATTGGGAATCTAGAAATTTACACCTCTGTAATGGTTTTTAGCCCTTCCTGGAACCTCCATTAAATTTTCCTTTCACTCAAAGCTCAGTAAATTGCATGTGTCACCACTTGGTGGAAGTAGAGAGACATAGATTCTAATCCTGAAGGAGTGTCTTTGGGATGCTCAGTCTGGAAATTAATTCAAGTTTTATGTCAGAAATAAATAAAATAATATAAAATTGTTAAATAATAAAAATCTATGTAACTAGTCTATAACCATCCAGCCTGTAAGTGTGACACATTTTCAAGTTGTCACATAAAGCTTGGAATTTCTGATTTTATAGATTTTAGTGCTGGACTGGACCTTGGAAGTGATTGAGAACAATCAGCTAATTTCATAACTAAGAAAACTGAAGCCAAACAGCTAGTTTCATTGGCAGATTTGGGAATATCTTACTTCACAAGCCTTTTTTCTTCTATAGTATACCCCGTTTCTCCTTAACCATTATTACTTCTAAACATTGCCTTCTTCAGTATTTAGAGTGACCAAATTTCTGAAGCAAAAACTTGGGACACGGTCATAAAAGTGTATAAATATTTGAAATAGTGCTCTTGAAAAACTCTAAGATACATGATCATCTTACCTATTGTCATGGTTTGAATTATGTCCCTCAAAAAATTGTGTTATCAATTTGGCTAGGCCATGATTGCCTGGTACTGTGTGATTTTTCTGTATGTTGTAAACCTGCCTCTGTGATGTTAGTGAGGGAGGATGGGTGGCAGTTGTGTTAGTAAGGCAGGGCCTGATCTGCAAGACTGGACTGTGTCCTGAGGCAATCTCTTGAGATATAAAAGACAGAAGTGAGCAGTGAGATAGGGGGACCTCAAACCATCAAGAAAGCAGTGCCGGGAGCAGAGCACAGCTTTTGGACAGGGGTCCCTGCACTGAGAAGCTCCTAGTCCGGGGGAACACTATGAGAAGGCCAACAGAGAAAGACTTCCCCTGGAGCTGACACCCTGAATTTGGACTTTTAGCCTACTGTGACTGTGAGGAAATAAACTTCTCTTTGTTAAAGCCATCCACTTGTGGTATTTCTTTTATAGCAGCACTAGATGACTAAGATACCTATATAATGCCGCGTTGTTGTTAAGTGCCGTCAAGTCAGTTTCAACTCAGCGATTCCATGTGACAGAGTAGAACTGCCCTATAGGGTTTGCTAGACTGTAATCTTTATAGGAGCAGATCACCAGATGTTTCTGCCACAGAGCCACTGGCTAGGTTCAAATTGCCAACTTTTCAGTTAGAAGCTGAGCACTTAACTGTTGTGCCACCAGGGCTCCTTATATGATACCACATTATATGTTATTATATAATGCTAAGGAAAGAAAGAAAAGACCAAAATGGATGTCAGGAGAGACTCCGAAGCTTTCTCTTGAATGTAGAGTAGCTAAAGCGAACAGAAAAAATGATGCAGTAAACGAACTGAACAGAAGGATTTCAAAGGGTGGCTCAAGAAGACAAAGTAAAGTATTATGATGAAATGTGCAAAGACCTGGAGTTACAAAACCAAAAGGGAAGAACATGCTCAGCATTTCTCAAGCTGAAAGAACTGAAGGACAAATTCAAGCCTTGAGTTGCAATATTGAAGACTATAGCCTTCATGGTGAGTTCAAACTACTTACCTTTTGGTTAGCAGCCGAGCACTTTAACCGCTGCACCAGCAGGGTTCATCCAGCATCCAACAAGGTAAAATTCACAGCCTGGCATCCAGTCAAAGATTACCAGGCATGCAAAGAGGCAGAGAATCATTACACATAATGAGAATAATCAGTCAATTGAAGCTCACCCAGAACTCACACAGATGTTAGAATTAACAGAGGACATTAAACAGTTATTATGATTGTATTATATACATTCAGAAAGTTAAGTAGAGACATGAAAGATATAAAAAATACCCCAATAGAAGTTACAGAGATGAAAACTCTAATGTCTCAGGTGAAAAATACACTGAATGGTAGTAATGGCAGATTAAACATTGCATAAGAAAAGATTAGTGAACTTGAAAGCATAGCAGTAGAAACTATGTAAAAAGAAACACACAGGAAAAAAAAGAGCTTCTGTAAACTGAGAAAGTTTTGAGCAGCCTAAGTTACAGGTAATTGGAGTTCCTTAAAAGGAGAGAGAACAGAAAAAAATATTTGAAGAAATAACGGTTGACCTTGAGTACTATGCTTAAAAAATTATATATATGAGACCAAATGGACAACAGTTACTCTAGAAAACATAGATGAGAAGGTTGGGGACATTGAGACTACGTTAATGGAAATGGAATGACTAGAACAGAAATAATGAAAATGTTGACTCAATGTGAAGAATGTTATCAACATCACTGGACATTATGTGTAAATTGCTGAATGGAAACCTGTTTTGCTGTGTATACATTCACCAAAAATAAAATATTAAAAAAGACTATAGCCTTCAGTATGGATTACACCTCAACATAAAGAAAACATCCTCACAACTGCACCAGTAAGCAACATCATGATAAACAGAGAAACTCTGAAGTTGTCAAGGATTTTATTTTACTTGGATCCACAATCAACACCCATGGAAGCAGCAGTCAAGAAATCCAAGGATGCATTGTTTGGGCAAATCTGCTGCAAAAAAATCTCTTCAAAGTGTTAAAAAGCAAAGATGTCACCTTGAAGACTAAGGTGTGCCTGGCCCAAGCCATGGTGTTTTCAGTCACCTCCTATGCATGCGAAAGCTAGACGATGAATAATGAATACCGAAGAACTGATGCATTTGAATTATGGTGTTGGCAAAGAATATTGAGTATACCGTGGACTACCAAAAGAACGAACAAATCTGTCTTGGAAGAAGTACAGCCAGAATGCTCATTAGAAGAAAGAATGGTGAGACTTTGTCTCACATACTTTGGACACATTATCAGGAGGAACCAGTCCCTGGAGAAGGACATCATGCTTGCTACAGTAGAGGGTCAGTGAAAAAAAGGAAGACCCTCAACGAGATGGATTGACACAGTAGCTACAACAATGGGCTCGAGCATAACAATGATTGTGAGGATGGCGCAGGACCAGGCAGTGTTTCCTTCTGTTGTACATAGGGTTGCTATGAGTCAGAACAACTTGACAGCGCCTGACACCACCACATAATTCATATATATAAATGTACACATTTATACCTATATGTAAATATAGGTATTTGTGCATATATATATATATATTCAAACACACTTTTCTTGATATATATGCAGATAGATACTTTGATGACTAAGGCGTGCCTGGCTCAAGCCATGGTCTTTTCAATTGCCTTATATGCATGTGAAAGCTGGACAGTGCAAAAGAAAGATCAAAGGAGAACTGATGCATTTGAGTTGTGGTGTTGGCAAAAAATATTGAATATACCGTGAACTTCCAGAAGAACAAACAAATCTGTCTTGGAGGAAGTACAGATCAGGATCAAGGGTGGCAAGACATAGTCTTGCTTAGTTTGGACATGTCATCAGGAAACACCAATTGCTAGAAAAGGACATCATGTTTGGTAAAATAGAGGGTCAGTGAAAACAAGGGAAACCCTCACTGAGATGGACTGACATGGTGGCTGCAACAATGGGCTCAAACATACCAAAGATTGTGAGGATGGTGCAGAACCAGGCAATGTTTCATTCTGTTATACATAAGTTCGCCATGAGTCAGAGCCAACTCAGTGGTAACTGACAACAGCAACAACAATGCACATAGATATATAACTTTCTATATCTACCACTATATATGTTCGTATGTGTAAATATATATATATTTTAAACCAATATTTTCAATTCCAGTGCAACACCTCAGGGTTTTTTCTAGCCTTCCCCTTCCTATGTAAGTCAAACTCAGACAGTGAAAAACCTGGCCCCCATGATGATATATTTACTTATTTCCTCAGTTAACTTATTTGCTTTGTGTAATTAATCTCCTAACCTTGCTGGCTACCTGCCACCTTTCTGTCAACCCCTTCCGTTTACTGCCCCTTCCCCTCACTACCCTGCTGTCTCAGCCCCCCAGCATGCTTCTGCCAGTCTGTGTAGGGGCCAGCCTTCTTGCTTCTATCTTCATTCTGAGTCCTTTGAGAGAATTCTGTTTTCTCCAATTGGTTTTCCAAGGCATGAAATACCACCAGCTCCCCAGTGTTGGTCATCATTTTCCTAGATATAGTTAAGACATGGTAAAGCAAGACAGTTACCATGAGCATTAAAACATTGCCTTGATGCTTTTGAACTCACCCTCTTCTTTGGCTTGTTGAAGTTTATGATAGTGCATTTCATTTACATTTTAAAAACCTGCTTTTTGTCTCGGTTTAATTCATAATACTCTTTTCTAGGTACCAGCTGCAAATGTTAAATCTCAAATGATATTTTAATTGCTTTCATTACTGAAGGTGATGGGCACCATGTAGATACTAATTAGAAAATGAATGTTTTGGTGCTGTTTCCCTATCTGCACGTGCTTCATTCTTTTTCTTTTTTAAACTACTATGTAATATTATTATTAGTTGTAGTTACAATATGGATTACACCTCAACAGAAAGAAAACAAACATCCTCATAACTAGACCAATAAGCAACATCATGATAAACAGAAAAGATTGAAGTTGTCAAGGATTTCATTTTACTTGGATCCAAAATCGACGCCCATGGAAACAGCAGTCAAGAAATCAAACGACCGTATTGCATTGGGTGATTATGCTGAAAGAGATCTCTTTTAAAGTATTAAAAAGCTAAGATGTCACTTTAAGGACTAAGATGGTCCTAACCCAAGCCATGGTATTTTCACTCGCCTCATGTGCCTGCGAAAGCTGGACAATGAATAAGGAAGACCGAAGAAGAACTGATGGATTTGAATTATGATGCTGGTGAAGAATATTGAATATACCATTGACTGCCAAAAGAACAAACAAATCTGTTTTAGAAGAAGTACGGCCAGAATGCTCCTTAGAAGCCAGGACGGTAAGACTTTGTCTCACGTACTTTGGACACATTATCAGGAGGAACCAGTCCCTGGAGAAGGACATCATGCTTGGTAAAGTAGAGGGTCAGTGAAAAAGAGGAAGACCCTCAACGAGATGGATTGACACAGTGGGTGCAACAGTGGGCTCAAACATAGCTATGATTGTGAGGATAACGCAGGACCGGGCAGTGTTTCGTTCTGTTACTATGAGTCAGAACCAACTCAGTGCCTCCTAACAATAAAGTTAAAATAACAACACTGTATTTCATCCAGTTAGTTAATTTTTGACATTCTGATAGATGAAAAATGGAAGCTAGTATTTTTTTTTTTTATTGTGCTTTAGGTGAAAGTTTACAGCACAAATTAGCTTCTCATTCAAAAATTTATACACAAATTGTTTTGTGATATTGGTTATGATTGCCACAATGTGTCAACATTCTTCCTCTTTCCCTTTACACCCTGAGTTCCCTGTGTCCATTCGTTCAGTTTTCCTGTCCCTTCCTGCCTTCTCATCTTTGTTTTTGGGCAGGTGTTGCTCATTCGGTCTCATTTACTTGATTGATCTGAGAAGCATGCTCCTTACGTGTGCTATTATTTGTTTTATAGGCCTGTCTAATCTTTGGCTGGAACCCTGCTGGCCCAGTGGTTAAGTGCTACAGCTGTTAACCAAAGGTCAGCAGTTCGAATCCACCAGCCGCTCCTTAGAAACCCTATGGGGCAGTTCTACTCTGTCCTACAGGGTCGCTATGAGTTGGAATAGACTCTGCGGCAATGGGTTTGGTTTTTGGTTTTAATCTTTGGCTGAAAGGTGGACTTCGGGAGTGGCTTCAGTTCTGAATTAGCAAGGTGTCGGGGAACCATAGTTTGGGGGTTCCTTCAGTCTGTCAGACCAGTAAGTCTGGTCTTTTTTTGTGAATTTAAATTTTGTTCTCCATTTTTCTCTTGTTCAGTCCGGGACTCTCTACTGTGATCCCTGTCATAGCTGTTAGTGGTGGTAGCCGGGCACCATCTAGTTCTTCTGGGCTCAGGCTGGCAGGGGCTGTGGTTCAGGTGGTCCATTAGTCCTTTGAACTAATAACTTTTCTTGTGTCTTTGATTTTCTTCATTCTCCTTTGCTCTGGATGGGATGTGACCAATAGATGTATTTTAGATGGCCGCTCTCAAGCTTTTAAGACCCCAGACACTACTCACCAAATAGGATGTAGAACATTTTCTTTATTAACTATGTTATACCAGTTGACCTAGATGTCCCTCAAGACCATGGTCCCCAGACCTCAGCCCCAGTCACTCGGTCCCTCAAGGTGTTCAGGTATGTCTAGGAAGCTTCTGTGACTTTGCCTTGGTCAAGTTGTGCTGACTTCCCCTATATTGTGTGTTGTCTTTCTCTTCACCAAACTTAACATTTGTCTCCTATCTAGTTAGCGATTTCCCCTCCCCACCCCTTCCCTCCCTTATAACCATCAAAGATTGTTTTTTTTCCTGTGTGTGAACCTTTTCTTGGGTTTCTATAATAGTGGTCTCATACAGTAGTTGTCCTTTTGTAATTGACTTATTTCACTCAGCATAATGCCCTCCAGATTCATCCATGTTGTGAGATGCTTTGCAGATTCATCAGTTGTTCTTTATCACTGCATAGTCTTCCATTGTGTGTATGTACCATAATTTGTTTAACCATTCGTCTGTTGATGGGCACTTAGGTTGTTTCCATCTTTTTGCTATTGTGAATAATGCTGCAGTGAATATGGGCATGCTTATGTCTATTCATATGATGGCTCTTATTTCTCTAGGATATATTCCTAGGAGTGGGATTGCTGGATCACACCGGGTTTCTATTTCTAGCTTTTTAAGGAGGCGCTGTATCATTTTCCATAGTAGTTTTACCATTTTACATTCCCAGCAGCAGTGCATGAGTTCCAATTTTCCCACGACTTCTCCAACATCTGTTATTTTGTGTTTTTTCGATTAGTCCCAGTATTGTCAGGGGTGAGATGGTATCTTGTTGTATTTTGATTTGCATTTCTCTAATGGCTCATGATCAGGAGCATTTCCTCATGAGTCTGTTAGCAGCCTTAATGTCTTCTTTGGTGAAGTGCTGGTTCATATCCTTTGCCCATTTTTTAACTGGATTATTTGTCTTTTTGTTGTTGAGATGTTGAAGTATTCTATAGATTTTTAGAGATTAGACCCTTGTCGGGTGTGTCATAGCCAAATTTTTTTTCCCAGTCCGTAGGTTCTCTTTTTGCTCTTTTGGTGAAGTCTTTAATGAGCATAAATGTTTAATTTTTAGGAGCTCCCAGTTATCTAGTTTCTCTTCTGGTGTTCGTGCATTGTTAGTTATAGTTTGCATCGTATTTATGCCAAGTATTAGGGCCTGTAGCATCCTTATTTTTTCATCCATAATCTTTTTTGTTTTAGGCTTTATATTTGGGTCTTTGAATTCATTTTGAGTTAGTTTTTGTGTATGGTGTGAGGTATGGGTCCTATTTCATTTTTTTACAGATGGACATCCAGTTTTGACAGCATCGTTTGTTAAAAAGAATGTATTTTCCCCATTTAATGGACTTTGGTCCTTTATCAAAGATCAGCTGGCCGTAGGTGAATGGATTTATGTCTGGGTCCTTGATTCTGTTCCATTGGTCTATGTGTCTTTCATTGTACCAGTACCAGGATGTTTTGACTACCATGGCTGTATAGTAGGTTCTCAGATCAGGTAGTGTGAGGCTTCCTACTTTGTTCTTTTTCTTCAATAATGCTTTGCTTATCTGTGGCATCTTTCCTTTCTATATAAAGTTGGTGATTAGTTTTTCCATCTCATTAAAGAATGAGGTATTTGGATAGGGATTGCATTATGTCTGTAGATCACTTTGGGTAGAATTGACATTTTCACAATATTGAGTCTTCCTATCCATGAGTGTGGTATGTTTTTCCATTTCTGTAGGTCTCTGTTGGTTTCTTGCAGTAGTGTTTTGTAGTTTTCTTTGTATAGGTCATTTATATCCCTGGTTAGATTTATTCCTAAATATTGTATCTTTTTAGAGACTATTATAAATGGTATTGTTTTCCTGATTTCCTTTTCAAAGTTCTCTTTGTTGGTGTATAGGAATCCAACTGATTTTTGTATGTTTATCTTATATCCCACTACTCTGTAGAATCTTTCTATTAGTTCCAGTAGTTTTCTTATGGGATCTTTGGAGTTCTGCATGTATAGGATCATATCATCTGCAAATAGGGATAGTTGTACTTTTTCCTTTCCAATTTGGATGGCTTTTTTTCTTTTTCTTGTCTTATTGCTCTAGCTAGGACTTCCAGCACAATGTTAAATAGGAATGGTGATAAGGGCATCCTTGTCTTGTTTCCATTCTCAGGGGGAATACATTCAGCCTCTCTCCATAGAGAATGATGTGGCTGTTGATTTTGTATAGATGGCCTTTATTATGTTGAGGAATGAATCTAAGTGTTTTGATTTGCATTTCATTAATTATAAGTAAGTTTGAACATCTTTTTATACATTTCTTGTTTGTCTGTGTTCTCTGATGTGCTTCTTCATATCCTCTGCCAGTTTTACTAGTGAAATATTCATCTTTTTCTTAATAATTTTAGGAGTTCTTTGTAAGTTAAGGAAATTAGCCCTTTGTCATATATATTTGTGCAATCCAGCCCAGGGAGACTAAGATTATCACCTTCTGATGCCAAAATGTGTGATGGATAACAAACTTCACTCCACTTATCAGCTGTGTCCTATGGAAATCTCAGCTTCCCTTCCCTGTTCAGTTCAGAACCCATCTGCCCACACAGCTCTTTTCTGCCTCATACCTAGCCACCCGGGGCTAGGACAGCTGGTACCAATCACAAACTCAGGAGTCCACATGGCTACCTCCACTAAAGACCACAAACCAACAAAACAAAATAAAACCTGTTGCCATCTAGTCGATTCTGACTCGTAGCGACCCTATAGGACAAAGTAGAACTGCCCCATAGGGTTTCCAAGGAGCAGCTGGTGGATTCTAACTGCCATCCTTTTGGTTAGCAGCTGAGCTCTTAACCACTGCACCACCAGGGCTCCCACTAAAGACCAGCCAGCCACAAATTTGGGGTTTACCTCTATCCCCTCAGGGTACCAACCGCAAGCTCGGGAGTCCACATGACTCCCTCCACTTCAATCCACACAGTCCCCACTATTCTTCGGGACCTATAATTCACTGGGATGACTCACAGAACTCTCGGGAAACACCATACCTGCAATAGCAGTTTTAATATAACAAAAAAAAAAAAAGGATACAAATGAAGAGCTGTATAGGGTGAAGTCCTGAAGGGGTCCCAGCATGGAGCTTCTATGTCCTAAGGGGACATGCTATCCTCCCAAGAGCAGATGTTTGCTCTTACCAACCAGGAAGGTCCTTGAGCCTCCATCTTTTAAGGCCTCTGTTGGCCTCACCATGTAGCATGATAGAGTACATCAGGCCTCCTGAGGTTTAGTCAATGTTGGGCCCCCAGGTGGTCCCCCTTGGTCTGGTCAGCCCCTAATCATTACAGTCAGGTATTGGTACTCTCAAAAGAACCAAGAACAAAGGCTAAATGGCTTTCTGCCAGGTGATTCCACACCTCGAAATATTGAAAATAGTTTTCCAGGTCTACGGTATCACTTTTGACTTTGTGATGTTCTTTGTTATACAGAAGTTTTACATTTTTATGCATACATTTTCATCATTTGTTTCGTTTATGGTTTCTGGGTTTTATGTCTTGCCACATTCCATATTTCCTTTTAAGATACCTTTATTTTTAACCTTTACATTTTTAATCCATCTAATATTTATTTTGGTGCAAGGAATCAGTAAAGATTCACTTTGTTTTGATTTCCAGATGTCTAGTCAGTTGCGACACCATCATTTATTGAACTGTCCACTTGCCTCCACTTTTATACTAGCTTTCTGTATGTATTTGTTTCTATTTCTGATCACTATTTCATTATACTTTCTGTGTTTTAAAGACATAGTAAGGCAAGACCATTACTAGGAGCATTAGAACATTTCCTCGATGCTTTTGAACTTTAATTTTAATGACTGTAGCCCTGTATCTCAATGTCTGATAGAGGTAGTCCCTTCCCATCCTTCTTTTTCAGAATCCTGAACATTCTCCCATATTTATTTTTCCATATGGTATAATTTTTGTCAAATTTTATAAAAATTTTGCTTGGCATTTTAATTGGCAATACATTGTATACATTAGGAAGAATTTACATCTTTATAGTCTTAGTCCTTATCTAAAAACATAATATGCATTTCCACTTGTGTAAATCTTTTATTTCTTTCAGTAGTGTTTTAAAGTTTTCTTCATATTATTCATATTCAACTTTTATTGGGTGTTGTCTTAGTCATCTAGTGCTGCTATAACAGAAATACCACAAGTGGATGACTTTAACAAAGAGAAGTTTATTTTCTTACAGTCCAGTAGGCTAGAAGTCCAAATTCAGGGCGTCAGCTCCAGGGGAAGGCTTTCTCTCCCTGTCAGCTGTGGAGGGAGGTCCTTGTCATCAGTCTTCCCCTGGACTAGGAGCTTCTCCACACAGGATCCCTGGGTCCAAAGGACATCCTCTCCTCCCAGCAGTACTTTTCTTGGTGGTATGAGGTTCCCCCACTCTATGCTTGGTTCCCTTTCCTTTTATCTCTTGTAAGATAAAAGGTGGTACAGGCCACACTCCAGGGAAATTCCCTTTACATTAGATCAGGGATGTGACCTGTGTTACAATCCTACCCTAATCCTCTTTAACATAAAATTACAATCACAAAATGGAGGACAACCACACAGTACTGGGAATCATGGCCTAACCAAGTTGACACATATTTTTGGGGGACACAATTCAATGCATGGCAGGTGTTTTAAAATTTTGGGGTTGATATATTGAGATATTTCATCTATTTCCTTAGTCATTTTATTTTGCATATAGAGAAAATTGATTTTTATATCTAGTAACCATTCAGGAGGCCTTGGCTGGTAACCAAAAGGTTGGCAGTTAGAACCTACCCAGCCACTCCGCATGAGAAAGACCTGGCAATCTGCTCCTGTAAAGATTACAGCCTAGAAAACCCTATGGGCAGTTCTGCTGTGTCACATGGGGTCACTGTGAGTTGAAATCGACTCAACAGCAGCTAACAATAACAGTAACCCTTTTGTTTTATTGAATTTTCTTCATTTTATTGTGTTTTATAGCATTTTCTAGGTATACAGGCATTTGCACATAGTGAAAAATTTGCCTCTTCTTTTCCAATATTTATACCTCTTATTTCTTTCTCATGTCTGATTTCATTGGCTAGTACCTTCAGAACAATGTTAATTAATAGTAGTGATAGTGGGCATACTTTCCTTAATCCTTATAATAATGTAAATTATCTAATGTTTCACTCTTAAGCATGAGGCTGTCTCTTAGTTTGAGATATGTATTTAGTTATCACACTGGGAAAGTATTAGGAAATGATGATTTTGAATTAGGTCAGCAGTACTAAGTTTTGTCGGAAGTGATGGATATGGAGACAGGAGTTAAGGAAGCACCGAAGCACCCTGAAAATAATTTATTTGATAAAAATTATTGAGCAGTTATTGTTTGCCAGGGACTCTTCTCGGCATTTGGATATAGCAGTATACAAAACAGACAAAAAAATCCTGCCCACACAAAAACAGACCAGATTTACTGGCCTGACAGAGACTGGAGAAACCCTGAGAGTATGGCCCCCAGATACCCTTTTAGCTCAGTGAAGTCACTCCCGAGGTTCACCGTTCAGCCGGGGATTGGACAGCCCCCTAAAACAAAATGGGACTAATGAGGCACAGCAGTCCAGGGACAAGGACTAGAAGGCAGAAGGGGACAGGAAAGCTGGTGATAGGGAACCCCAGGTTGAGTAAGGACAGTGTTGACATGTAGTGGGGTTGTTAACCATTGTCATAGGGCAATATGTGTACTAACTGTTTAATGAGAAACTATTTTGTTCTGTAAGCCTTCATCTAAATTGAGAATAGCAGCACAACTGGAAGAACGTAATCGACGTAACTGAATTGTGCATGTAGAAATTTTTGAAATGGTGTATCTTTGGCTATGTATATTTTCACCAAAAAAAAAGGGGGGGGTCCTCCAAGGCCGAGAAGGAAGCATGTTGACATGTTGTGGGGTTGTTAACCAATGTCACAAAACAATATGTGTGCTGACTGTTTAATGAGAAAATATTTGTTCTGTAAACCTTCACTTAAAGTACAATAAAAAATAAAAATACTTTGGCTATGTATATTTTCACCAAAAAAATAAAAAAGGTTGAGAAGGGAGAGGGTTGACATGTCGTGGGGTTGTTAACCAATGTCATGGAACAATATGCATACTACTGTTTCATGAGAGGCCATTTGTTCTGTAGGCCTTCACCTGAAGTACAATTAAAAAAATAAAAATAAATTGTGCCCACATAAAGCATTCAGCTTAATGAGGAAGCTGAGCTATCAACAAGCTAAATAAGTAAAATATACATTATGTTAGATAGTGATATGTGCTAAGGAGAAAAAGAAATAAAGTGGGAAAGGATATATGAAGTGTTGAAAGTGGACAAGAAAAGAGGGAAAACTTGTGGGTCAGGCTATTGTCTCCCATGAAGCAGGCCAAATTAAAATACAGTTACTTACCCACAGAATAATTTGGGTTTGGAAACATAGTTGTAGCCATTTGAACTAAATAGACCCTATGAATTAATTATAACTTCATTACAGAATATTTACCTTTAAGAATTAAGATTTTCCACAGTATAGGGAGAGCAGCTAGGGTCACAAAACAATGTATGTATAAATTTTTGTACGAGAGACTAACTTGAATTGTAAACTTTCACTTAGAGCACAGCAATAAAAAAAAATGGAAAAAAAAAGAATTAAGATTTTCTAGTTGGAATAAAAACCCAGAATCTGATAATCTGTGAAACTGGTTGTTGAGTCCAAAGAATAAATTTCAGTATGTAGTACTAGATCTTCTCAATGTCAGTGCTTATAAAATAAGGTTCAGTGCCTATCCATAGTCTTAGGTAGGCCTTTCTGAAAAATATCAGAGTCCTTTTGTTATTTATGTTGTTTATAGGCAAGTAACGTATAATTGCAAAAACTTTTGTTATTTGTGCTCAACTTTCCACTGGAAAGAAAGAACAGGAGGGTGGGCCACAGAATATTTTGCTCTGCGTAAAAAAAAAAAATGAGAGACACTTCTCTGTGGGGCTCCTTCAAATCTTACTTCAGCATGACTGATAACTACACCAAGGATTTCTTGATCAGCTTCCAATAGCTGATTCACTTAATATTTTTTAGTATTTTATTGTGTTTTAGGTGAAAATTTACATAACAAATTAGATTCCCATTTAACAATTTTTATACAAATTGTTCTGTGACATTGGTTACAGTTTTCGCAATGTGTCGGTATTCTCATTATTTCCATTGTTTGTTCTGTTTCCATTGATCTAGCTTCCCTGTCCCTCCTTGCCTTGTCATCTTTCTTTTGAGTAAATGTTGACCTTTTGGTCTCTGTCTTAGTCAGCTAGTACTGCTATAACAGAAATACCACAAGTGGATGGCTTCAACAATGAGAAGTTTATTTTCTCACAGTCCAGTAGGCTACAAGTCCAAATTCAGGGCGTCAGCTACAGGGGAAGCCTTTCTGTCTCTCGGCTCTGGAGAAGGGTCCTTGTTATCAATCTTCCCTTGGTCTAGGAGCTTCTCAGGTGCAGGGGACCCTAAGTCCAGAGGACATGCTCTGCTTCCAGCACTGCTTTCTTAGAGGTAGGCGGTCCCCTGTCTCTCTGCTCATTTTTCTCTTTTATATCTCAAAAGAGATTGGCTTAAGACGCAATCTAATCTTGTAGATCTCATCGACATAACTGCCACTAATCCATCTCATTAACATCATAGTGATAGGATTTACAACGCACAGGGAAATCACATCAGGTGACAAAATGGTGGACAATCGTACTGTACTGGGAATCATGACCTAGCCAAGTTGACATATTTTGGGGGAACACAATTCAATCCATAACAGTCTCCTATAGTTGATTGTTTAAGGGAGCACATTACTTATGGGTGATAGTGTTTATTTTATAAGCCAGTTTGTCATTTGTCTGAAAGGTGACCTCTGGGAGTGGCTTCAGTTCCAAGTTCAAAGCGTATGTTAGGGCAATAGTCTCAAGGGTTCCCCTAGTCTCTGTAAGTCTGACATTTTTTAGGAATTTGAATTTTGTTCTACATATTTCTGTCATTCTATCCAGGACCTTCTATCGTGCCCCTAGTCAAAACGGTCCACAGTAGTAGCTGTGCACCATCTAGTTCTTCTGGTGTCAGCCTAGAAGAGGCCGTGGTTCCTGTGGGCTGTTAGTCCTGTGGATTAGTTTCTTCTTTGAGTCTTTGGTTTCCTTTATTCTCTTTTGCTCTAGATGAGTAGAGACAGTAGTTGTATCTTAGATGATCACTCGCAAGCTTTTAAGACCCCAGACGCTACTCACCAAACTAGGATGTAGAACATTGTCTTTATGAACCATGTTGTGCCACTTGAGTTGGTCCTAAGCCTCTTAACCCAGTAAACCAATCCTACGAGGTGTTTGGATATGTCTAGGAAGCCTTCATAACTGTGCCCCCTAGGTGCTTTATTATGTATATGCATATATATTTAGCACACTCAAACATGTATACACATATGCCTACAGATACACATATACATACATGCACACGTACTCACGTATGCCTTCCTATACACATATATGCATATATATACGTGCGTGTGTATATATATACACCCATATAGCCTCACTCATCCTTTTTGGTTGTTATTACTGTTGTAAAATTGTATATGTTATAGCATTTACCAAAATTGTCCCTTATTCTTGTGTACTTAGTGTCTTCATTTGCCTTGATCATGTTGTGTAGACTTCACCCATATTGGGTATTGCCTTTCCCATCACCAAAAATAACAAGTGTCTACTATCTAGAAAGTGATTCCCCTTCCCGCCCCTTCCCATCCCTGGTAACATCAAAGTAATTCACTCTAATAGATAAAAGCCTAGTTTATGGAGTAAACAGCAGTCCATAATGCAAATAAATATGTATGAATTAAGTCAATTCTGGTTCAAAACTTTTAACTTCTTATATGAATATGTTTCTTTTTATAATTTTATCTAGATTTTTTGAAAGATATTCTTTCTTTTAAAAGAGATCAAAACATGTCAGAAAAAACTACCCTGAAAACCTCATAAATATTATGTTGTGAAGAACCCTCTGCTCAGAACATACATTTGCTCTTCATATATTTTAGGTAAGTTTGGTAAAGAATGACAGGTACTTATTAATTCATTTTATAACGTTTTAGCATATGTTTATTTTTTTTTTATGTCTGCCTTGTTGCAAAAGCAGGATTGAAGATAAGTGAGTGTAGTGTTCAGAATGATTCAGATGTATACCTTGATCTTGAACATTCTTATTTCTAATTCTATAATTAGATGAACACAATATAAAATTTTACTGTTCTTACAGCCATGCCTTTCCACCATGGTGCATTCCAGGAAAACATCATAAACTGCATCATATTCTTCCATTGGAACAGGTTTTTAATTGTGGGTTGCATTCCTAAGTCATAAAAGCAAAGAAACTGTCCTAATAAGGACATAGTGAAATTTTGCTTCAAGTGCAATAAAATAGGCATCATTATACTATAAACCCTGATTGTCCAAAATGTAAATGCAGCTGAAATGAATCTGAAATATGCCACTACCATAAATTTGATTTATCAAAAACTGGTATGCTAACAATAGTAAACATTAATTACATAATTACTAACTTTTCTTATTTTAAGCTCCTTGAAGGCAAAAGTATGACTTCTTCATAACCCCAGTGCCTAGCACAGTGCCTAGCAGACACCAAATAAATGTTCTTTCACTGAATATATTAATTAATAATTAGAACTTTGGATGGTTGGTCCAAGGCCTCAATTTTTCAATGATGTACCACAAAATCAATAATCCATACATATAGAGACTGTATACATTTTTTATTGATAACAGTAGTGAAGTGCAGCCTATTTATATTATTACAAAGACAGTCTGAAAGCAGGTTAATCAACCTAGAAGTCCAGTTATAAGCCCGATGCTGGTCATCAATCAATTTTTATCAGGTCAGTAAGGAAGTGGTTATCTGCATATCACAGGTTGTTAATGAGTCTTCCTCCAATCTTGATGCCGCATTCTTCTTCATATAGTCTGGCTTCTTGGATTATTTGCTCAGCATACAGATTGAATAAGTATGGTGAAAGGGTACAACCCTGACACACAACTTTTCTGATTTTAAACCACCTGTGATAGGCAGATGACACAACCTTGCTTGCTGAAAGCAAAGAGGAGTTGAAGCACTTACTGGTAAAGATCAAAGACTACAGTCTTCAGTATAGATTACACCTCAACATAAAGAAAACAAAAATTCTCACAGCTGGACCAGTAAGCAACATCATGATAAACAGAAAAGATTGAAGTTGTCAACGATTTCATTTTACTTGGATCCACAATCAATAGTTACGGAAGCAGCAGTCAAGAAATCAAATGACCGTATTGCACTGGGCAAATATGCTGCAAAAGACCTCTTTAAAGTGTTAAAAAGCAAAGGTGTCACTTTGAGGACTCAGGTGCGCCTGACCCAAGCCATGGTATTTTCAGTCGCCTTATATGCATGCGAAAGCTGGACAGTGAATAAAGACAACAAAAAAGAATTGATGCCTTTGAATTATGGTGTTGGCAAAGCATATTGAATATACCATGGACTGCCAGAGGAACAAACAAATCTGTCTTAGAAGAAGCACAGCCAGAATGTTCCTTAGAAGCAAGGATGATGAGACTTCGTCTCACATACTTTGGACGTTTTATCAGGAGGGCCCAGTACCTGGAGAAGGACATCATGCTTGGTAAAGTAAAAGGTCAGCGAAAAAAGAGGAAGACCCTCAAGGAGATGCATTGACACAGTGGCTGCAACAATGGGCTCAAACATAGCAATGAGTGTGAGGATGGCGCAGGACCGGGCAGTGTTTCATTCTGTTGTACGTAGGGTCACTACGAGTCAGAACTGGCTTGACGGCACCTAACAACAAAGAAAACTGGTATTTAACAGACTGAATATTACAAAGTGTCATTTGATATATTCATTCAGGGCACACTTCATTGCTGACTATAGTAATTGCCAAGAATCAAACTTGGTTTTACGTAGCTGATGGTATCTTTTACATGCAGTTTCATGGAAAAAAAAATGGAACTCTGACAGACCACATGAACCCAGAGACCCATGTTTGGGTCATATAGGTAGAAATTTAGAATAGTTCTGAGAATTCCAGAATTCTAAGAATGTTCTGTCTTTTGGGTGGTTATAATTTGTGTTGCCCCACACATCTGTCGACTTCACGACACCCAACAACAACGCAACAATTTGTGTTAAGCTCAGATAATTCCTTTGGAAACTGTACCACATTCATAAAACATATGTGAGTACCTTAGCTATCTATGCCTCTGTAACAAATTACCCCAAAATCTGGCATCTTAAAACAACAATTGTTTATTATCCTGTGCATGAGGAATCTGGGTGTGGCAGGGCCTTGTGTCTCAGGGTCTCTCAAGACTACAAGTTATCTCAATAGCTGAGGCTACAGTTGTCTTAAAACTCATCTAGGGGGATGATCCAAGCTTCCAGGCTCACTCAAGTGGCTGTTAGTAGGATTCTGTTCCCCATAGTTTTTTGGACTGGAGGCCTCAGTTCCTCACTGGCTGTTGGCTGGACACTTCCATTTCTTGCTGCGTGAGTCTCTCCATAGGGTAGCTTACAATATGGCAGTTGGTTTCCATCAGTGTGAGCCAATGAGAGAGCAAGAGAGAGTGATTAAGATGGAAGTCAGAGTCTTGTAACCTAATCTCAGAAGTGACATCCAATTACTTTGACTCTATTCTATCCATTAGAAACAAGCCCCACCAGGTCCAGCCCACAGACGAGGGGAGGAGATTACATAAAGACATGATGAATACAGGCAGTGAGGATCATTGGGAGCCATCCTAGAAGCTGCCTACCACACTGAGTGTGCATTCAAAGGCAGCCTCAGAATGATGAAGCCAGTGTGACTTATGGGGTAGCTCCATCTTTATCACTACTGGCACTATAGGGAGGGAAAAGTAACTATATGTGGGAGGAATCACCTGGTGGTTTTCCCAACTGAGTGTATGTCTGCAGTTAGGTGCGCCTCACCATCCAGTAGTCAGCAGTGAGAGTGCCCCTTCTGCCTGTTGATAACAAGGTAGGAGACAGTAACCTACCCCTCATTCTTCCAGATGGTACTTGACCTCCCTTTCCTAAAACCAAACACAGTACAGACTGAGTTCGAGGGAACTTTAAGTGGTTCTTGCTGAGAGATTCAGGAACGGAACTGGTTTGAAAAAGTAAAGCATTATTTGTTTGGTCTTGTGTGTAATTCCTGCTTGTATTGTACAAGGGGGAACACTCAGTGCCTCAACCTGGGTGGAAGGAAGGTTTTCCAGGTGGACATTCCCTAGGCCTTTAGCGGGCAATGCACATAGACTTCCCTCATTTCCTAACTCACTCTTTCCTCTCCCTTTTATCTGTTCCCCCTCTCTTGATGCCTCTCTTGATGTCTTCCTCTTCTAGCTTTTCCCCAGGACTCACTTCCCTAGATAATAATGAATGAAGGGAACTTCCTCAACCAAATAAAGGGCATCTATGAAAATTCTACAGTTAACATCATACTTAATGGTGAAAGACTAGAAGATCAAGGACATTGTTATGGATTGAATTGTGTCCCCCAAAAAATATCTGTCAACTTGGCTAGGCCATGTTTCCCATGATTGTCCACCATTTTGTAACCTGATGTGATTTTCCTATGTCTTGTAAATCCTCCCTTTATGATGTTAATGAGGCAGGATTAGAGGCAGTTATGTTAATGAAGCAGGACTCAATCTATAAGATTAGGTTGTATTTTAAGTCAGTCTCTTTTGAGATATAAAAGAGAGAAGTGAGCAGAGAGACATGGGGACCTCATACCACCAAGAAACAAGAGCCAGAAAAATTAGCACATCCTTTGGACCCAGGGACCTGGGCTGAGAACCTCCTCAACTGGGGAAGATTGATGACAAGGACCCTCCCCCAGAGCCAACAGAGAGAGAAAGCCTTTCCTTGGTGCTGGCACCCTGTATTCAGACTTCTAGCCTACCAAACTGTGAGAGAATAAAATTCTGTTTGTTAAAGCCATCCAGTGGTGGTAATTCTGTTATAGCAGCACTAGATAACTAAGACAGACATCCACTATTACCACCACTTCTATTCAGCATTGTACTGGAGGTTCTAGCCAGAACAATCAGACAAAAAAAGAAGGAAACAAATGGGTCCATACTAGAAAGGAAGAATTAAACTCTCTTTATTCACATCTGACATGATAGTTTATGTAGAAAGTCTGATGGAATCTACAAAAAAAGCTATTAGAACTAGTAAGTGCATTTAGCAAGGTTGCAGGACATAAGATCAATATGTAAAAATCAATTGTATTTCTATATACTAGCAACAAACAAATTGAAATTAGAAGACTATATCATTTATAATATCAAAAATATGAAATAATTAAGAATCTGACAAAAGATACGAAAGACATGTACATTGAAAACTACAGAACATTGCTGAGAAATATTAACGCAGGCCTAATAAAGAGAAAGATGTACCTTATTCATGGGTCAGAAGACTCAGTTTTTTCAAGATGTCAATTCTCCTCAAATTCCCATTGACGATTTTGTAGAAATTGGCAAGCTAATTCTAAAATTCATATGGAAACTCAAAAGACCTAAAATAGCCAAAACAGCTTTGAAGAAGATGACCAAAGTTGGAGGACTAATACTACCCAATTTCAAGACTTAATGTAAAGCAACAGTTACCAAAACAGTATGGTATTGGCATGAAGATAGAAAAGTAGATGAGTGAACCAGAATAGAGAGCACAGAAATAAATCTATGTACATATATAGACATCTGAGATTTACAAAGGTGCAAAAGCAATTAACTGTAAAAAGAGTAGTCTTTAACAAATGGTGCTAGAACTATTTGGATGTCCATATACAAAAAAAAAAAAATTTTTGATCCATAATGTTTTTGGATTAAATGAGTCATAGAACTAAAGTAAAATTTATAACTATAGAACTCATAGAAGAAAAAGCTAAGAGAAAACCTTTGTGGCTGCAGGTCATGCAGCAGTGTCTTAGATACTACACCAAACGCGTCATTCATAAAATAACAAACTGATAATTGGACTTCATCAAAATTAAAAACGTCTCCTCAAAAGACGCCTCTAAGAGAATGAAAACTCAAACCATAAACTGGGAGAAAATATTTGCAAAACATACATCTGATAAAGGACTTATATCCAGAATATATAAAGAACTCTCAAAACTCAATAATAA
>NW_004444138.1:1856174-1875047 GCF_000243295.1 Trichechus manatus latirostris | reverse complement strand
AAAAAAGATTTGAACAGACACTTCACCAAAGAAGATACAAGGATGGCAAATAAGCACATGAAAAGATGTTTAACATCATCAGTCATTCAGAAAATACATTAGAAAGGCTGAACTAAAGAGACTGGCCGTATCAAGTGTTGACAAGGATATGGAGCAATTGGAACTCTCATACACTGCTGGTGGGAATGTAAAATTGTACAGTCACTTGGGAAAACAGTTTGGCAGTTTCTTAAAAAATTAAACGTACACCTAACGTGATCCAGCTATTCCATTCCTAGGTATTTACCCTAGAGAAAAGAAATATGTCCGTACATCGACTTATACAAGAATGTTCATCGCAAAATCTAGAAAGAACCAAAATGTCCATCAACAGATGAACAGATAAATTATGGTATATACATACAACTCAGCAATAAGAATGAACTATTGATACTTATAGTGACATAGATGAATCTCACAATAATTATGCTGAGTGAAAAAGTCCCAACCAAATAAGAGTGCATATTATATGATTCCACTTATACAAAAACAGTCAGTGGTTGCCTGGGGTAGGGGGTAGGGGTGCAGGGGAGGGATAGGAAGGAAGAGGCACAACAGGTAAAAGGAAACTTTTACAAAAAGAGGTACAAGGAACCTTTGGGGGTGATGGATATGTCATTTTCTTGATTGTGGCGATAGTTTCATGGGTGTATACATATTTCTAAATTTATGAAATTATAGTTACTATATCATTTATAATGCAATAAAATAGTTTTTTTAAAAAAAGAATCGAATGCTTAGCAATTAGTTTTCTTATAAAATGTACCCTCAGTAAGCCAATTGAATTGACCTATTGGATGCATTAAAAATGACCATTTAGGTACAAACATTGTGGAAAACAGTTTGGTGGTTCCTCCAAAAGTTAAACATAGAATTACCATATGATCCAGCAGCTCCACTCCTAAGTATATATCCAAAAGAATTGAGAGCAGCAATGCAAACAGAAACCTGTACACCAGTGTTCACTGCAGCACTATTCACAAGAGCCAAAAGGTGGAAACAACCTACATGTCCATCGGTGGGATATTAAGCCATCTGGTTCCACTTTCTCTTGACCTCTTTTTGTCAAAGACCATGCCCTTAGTATTAAGAACAATTGTCTATTTGCTATAGGCAAAAAAAAAAAAAAAGCATCAATTTTATCTAAAAGCCAATTTCAGTGATACATGAAATTCTGATAAATCACTTGGCCAACCAGGTCATATACTGGCCTTACCAAGTTGCTAACATCTTGTTTCAAAATAATATGACATTAGCTAAAGCATTTATGAAGGAGCCTTGGTGGCACAGTGGTTAAGCACTCAGCTGCTAACCGAAAGGTCGGTGGTTCAAACCCACTAGCCATTCTATGGGAGAAAGATGTAGCAGCCTGCTTCCGTAAAGATTACAGCCTTGGAAACCCTAACGGGCAGTTCTACTCTGCCCTGTAGGGTCTCTATGAGTCAGAATCAACTCGATGGCAACAGGTTTGGAGTTTGAAAGCATTTATGACATCTGCTAGGTTTAGTAAGTTCCAAAAAAATCAATGTCTTAGGGTAGGCATTGAAATTATAGTTTTTCATTCTTAGATATTAATCTGAAGTTGCTTATATTTTTTTTTCAGTGAGACAGGTCAGGTTATAAAAGTGATTGATAGTAGAATAACTGTGCCTAATACCATGTGTTTTGGAAATTCATCGAAAGCTGACAGTACATCCACTAGATAATTGGTGGTAATAAGGAATTTTCCTTCCAACCATTCCACCCCAGCAAAAAAAGTCTTTATAGTAAGGCTACATTTTGGCCCATCCTAAGAAAACTATACCTGTAGCATTAGGTAAGGTGAATTAGGGAGCAAGAAAGATTTTGGACAGTTTTGCTAGTAAGGGATCTTCTCTTTGGGACAGCTTTAATTGTATGCGGTTTTTCTAGCATTTTAAAGGAGCAGTTATTGACACAGCTATAAAGATCCTGCAAAATACAGAGAGACCCACATGAGATAATACTTAATGGGACAATTCAGCCATCAACAGAGGCTTATGATGCTTGCAAATTCGCATGGCGAGGACAATAATGCCTCCAAATGTACCTTTCTGACAGCTAAATCTAAAGCCTTCCATTAGGGCACACTTTAATCTGATGGAATTTTTCAGGAGTTAGGTTGCTTATAGTCATTAAGTCTTATGTGTCTTGAATGGGTTTCCATTGGAATCCTCCCTATATCAATTTTTATTAAACGAAGAGATAAGAATGGCTAGTTCTCTGCTCTGTCAAACATAGGGCAAAGCTGGCTTCGCCCTCTTTCAGAGGAAATCTCTTCCCAAAACATCATTGTGGGTGGAGTACAATCAGATCCTCACACCTCAATAGTCTACTCCACGAATAGGAGAGAACACCTCCCCACCCTAAGCTCCTTGTGTTTATCATCTCACTGTCCCGCTCGTGTCATATTCAGAGTGAGTTAAATTGATTGATCTGAAGGATTAAGGCATAAGTGATTATTTTCATTTAGTCTTGGGTTTTGAACTCTAGGGTTGAGAAAAAGCAATGAAAAGCCAAATACCAAGTAATTCCCATAGTCTTACCAGAGGTTTTAAAATTTAGCATTTTAATGTTGCAGTGTTAAGTGAACTGAATTAAATGTCCCTTTGGGGTCAGGCAGAATGTTGTCGTGAAAAGAACTTTAAAGGCAGACAGACCTGGGTTCAAAACTCACCTGTGCCACTCCCTAGCTATGTGACTCTGGACAAGTTACTTTCCTGAGCCTCAATTTTCACATTTGTAAAAAGGGGTTAACATGCTTGGTAAGGTAGAGGGTCAGTGCAAAAGAAGCCCCTTGACGAGATGGATTGACACAGTGGCTGCAATAGTGAGCTCAAACCTAGCAAAGATTGTGAGGATGGCACAGGACCAGGCAGTGTTTCATTCTGTTGTACATGGGGTGCTATGAGTGGAATCAACTCAACGGCGTCTAATGTATGTAAAAGTCCTACCTGTGTGGTTGCCGGTGGTGGTAATTACCATTACTCAAGCACTTTAAAATATTAGTTGTGTGGCAGCGGTTTGCTAGGCCTGAGGTTAACAGCACTGTAAGACACCACCTCTCCCTTCAAGGAGCTTTCAGTCTAATGGGATTATTCAAGCAGTTGTTCCTGGTAAAATTGACTGGCTGTCGAGTTACAGGTCTCTCACATGAAGGCCCTGTCAGTGCCATTGTAGTCTTGGTCTTTGTCCCAGAGTGACTCTTCCAAAAAGAAAAAACTAGTATTTGTTGAATGCTTACCATATGACAGATGCCATGATAGATATTTTCACAAACACTCAGTTCCTCCCAGAATGACCCTATGAAATCAGTATTATTCTTCATATCTTACCAATGGCTGAGATTACTTAGTAAAGAATAGACCAAGTTCAAACCCAAATCTGTCTGCCTTTGAATCGTCTGTGTACCTTCTACTCTGTCAAACTTCTGTTGTAGCTGTTGGACATTTTGTAAGTGTAACACAGAGAACACTCTTGAATTGGTTCCATATATCTGAGAGACTGGTGTACAAAGCTGTGATTGCTAAACTGATAACTACGTGCACATATTTTAGATAAATATTAATTAAGGCATACCAGATTGGTCTGAAGGAGAAAGCTGGCATAAAGTAGAGAAAAATTGTTCCCGTTTAAATAGACTAGCTAGCTCACGACGGATCCTGGCCCATAAAACTTATATTGCAATGTGCCTGAATACACAAAGGCCTGAAAACCATGAACAAAGGCAAATCTATTTTCTAATGTGGGAGAAAATCAACCAGAGCAACCATTAGCATACGCCTTTATCCAAAAATGCTGTGATGAGACAACTTTGAAGGAGTGTTCTGACGGGAGACAGAGGAGGCACATTTTATAAGGCTTTAGCAGGAGAGGTCAAAAGAAGTTCAGCTAGCATCAGAAATAATTGATTAAAAAACAAATTGTCCTCGGATTTATCAAGCTGGGTGGAGAGGAAATTAGGGGCTAAGCTGATGAGCAAGAGGAGGTGAAGAGGGGACAAGGACATGCGAGGGCTATAGCAGAATAGTATTAGTCCTTCTTAGTCCAACAGTTAGGTCTCTTCTTAATCCAGATGCAGAGGTTCAAAAATAAGGATCTTTACCTCTACTTCTGCCCACTGCTACATGGTAAAATGTGTCTGGAAACGTAAATGCTCTGTTTTAGGGTTGTATGATTTACCTTTGTTTGCAGTTGTAATGCTTCATTAAAAAAGCACTGAACTTAAAGTTGTCAAACGTGGACAGTTACCTACCTGCTGTCTGAGCCCGTTTCCTTTATGTTGCTAGGATTGTTGTTGTTAGTTGCCATCGAGTTGGCTCTGACTCGGGGTGATCTTACATGTGACAGAATGAACTGTTGCCGGTCCTGCACCATCTTCATGATTATTGGTATGTTTTGAGTCCATTGCTGTGGCAGTTGTGTTGATCCATGTCACTGAGGGTCTCCCTCATTCTCAGTGACCCTCTACTTTACCAGACAGGACGTCCTTTTCTAGCCGTTGGTCTTTCCTGATAATGTGCCCAAATTAAGCAAGTCAAGGTCTCTCCATCCTCACTTCTAGAGAGCATTCTGGTTGCTAGGATTAGATGATGAGAAGGCAATTTGGCGGAAGTAAAAGCGCTAGTTAAACATTAATTACATATACCACTGATAATAAGATCATTTGGGCTAAGATTCCATGTTGGGGAAGATTATGAACTGCCTGATGCATTTCATCAGAAGAGGAGAAGGCTAGAGAGTTAAACAGAGGCAGAAAGAGGCAGGAACTGATTTAGGGGAAAAAAAAAACTCTCAGTAGAAAGAGTGAAGGAGCCCTGGTGGCACAAAAGTTAAGCACTTGGCTGCTAAGCAATAGGTTGGTGGTTTGAACTCACCCAGTGGCTCCATAGGAGAAAGACCTGCTAATCTGCTTCTATAAAGGTTACAGCCAAGAAAACCCTATGAGGCTGTTCTGCTCTGTCACATGGGGTTGCTATGAGTTGGAGTCGATCCCACAGCACCCAGCAACAACAAAATAGATTCCTGGTGGAAAGGATCTGATATAGCCAATTTCTCTTTTGGTTTCTTAATAAAACAGGAGAGTTAAGAATATTAAATGAAAAATAATCCTTTTAAAGACCCCAGGAGATGGATTCACTTGTTTTGATCTGAGGTAGACTGATACAAAAGAGATTTTAGTGATGTTATTTTGCCTTAACCCAGTAGCATTATAGAGAAATGCAGAACCGTCAGTTTTTAAGTAAAGTTAGTTTTGTTGAGAGTATGCATTTGAGATCCTTCTTGTATTTGACTTCCCATTCCCTCCATTTAAAATTCTCACTTTAGACTACTAAGAAGGCTTATCAGAAGTTTGTGTACATTGGAATCCACTGTGTCTAAATTATCAGGGATAAGGGCTATGTGAAGATCTGTTTCTAGTAGCTATCTTGGATCTGAACTCATTGTTCTTCTGGAACTTCCACATGAAACTTTTGGATCCTTAGGGAATGTGTATTTAACTGTGGGCTGTCAGCCTGTCCCAGAAGGCAGTCCTTAGATCAGGATGATACAGTGGATCTAGTATTGCAGACCTCTTGGGGCATATGCGGGAGAGTTTCTGTGAAACCGATTGGAGAGAATTTGGCATCTACCCTTGTTTGTCACATAGATGATTCCGTTCAGTCAGTAGTTTCATGCCACCGTCTATTCCCAACACCAAGAAAATCGTTTAAAAATAAAACAGTAGAAGTAAAATACGGTATTTTTTTTCACGAATGTTAAGCAAGGGCCTAGGAACAACAAGTTGAGGAGTGATTTTAGCTAGTGAGGCCCTAAAGCAGCTTGTCACGGTTGCCTTTGGGAGTAATTCATTGAACTACAATGCAAATTCTTAATCTATAAATGAAGCACTATTGTGTTTAAATTACTTTAACTTGTACTTCATTAGAATCAAGTGCATCCTTAGTAAAAGAAGGGTGACTCTGTGTAGGTCCTTAATTAAATTAGTTTTTCAGTCATGGCCTGTGGTTCCTAGGTAGTATTTTATGCCCTTCATTAGAAATTAGGATCACATCACTGAGTTTCATTTTTAGCTTTTAAATGCAGTTCTTGGCTAAGACTATTTTACTATACTATTTTTTACTTCCCAAATAAGAATTTGATTTTTCACATTGAACGATTAAATCTGTAATAATTAGACAAGCTTCATTCTTCCAAATCCATGATTTATACAAGTTTTTTTGTGTAGCCTAAAATATCTCAGTTCTTTATTAAACAAATGCAAATTTTGCATTTGGTGAATTTTCTTCAAAAAAGTCCCAATCCTAATGCCTGGATGAGTTTCCCATGCCAGTGAGCCATATTTTTCCTGAATTGCTTCTTCTGTTAACATGTAGTGTATAATCAGGGAAATTATATCCATGTTATAATAGTCTAAACACATCATAGAAAGGAATGCAAATTTCCTGAATTAAAATGTAAAGAACCTTATAATCAGTAGATCAGGTTTACATCACTGGCATCCACTGATTAATCTTAATTTTAGAACAAATATTAGCTCTAGAAAAACTAGTATGTGAATTAATTATATTCTCCTCTATACGTTTAATCTCAAAAGTACGTGATTTCATCATTAGTAAATGAAAGTCTGTGCGTGTTCACAAATATGTCTGACTTTCACAGGTATTGCATTTCATGCCCGGCACCCGAACTTACCAGGTTCTGTCATTTTTTTCAGTTCTAAGCAAGTTTAAAAAATTCTAACAAATAACCAGGCTTAAAGAATGAGAATGCAATGTACCAATTCATAAATGGTTGTCACCTGCTAAGCCTTTATTTTATATTACCTGTGGATATTACCTCACCAAAGTTTGGTCTCAGGGGTCTCGTACTTGATAGAGAAATAAAAAGCAAACTGAACTTTTTTCAGGAAATACTTCAAAATAACGTCTTGTTTCACATTTCTAATTATCTGTTCATAGCTAAAGAAAATATAATAAAGCACGGTTCATTTCAGTGTCAGTATCTATACATTTTTAAAATACTTTTCTTCAGTTAGGTTGTTCACTATGTCTTTGGCTGATACAACGAAAACAAACCTAGATGAGTATTTCCCCAG
Organism: Trichechus manatus latirostris; assembly: GCF_000243295.1. Classification (NCBI taxonomy): domain Eukaryota; kingdom Metazoa; phylum Chordata; class Mammalia; order Sirenia; family Trichechidae; genus Trichechus; species Trichechus manatus. Next base: position 1,867,891 of record NW_004444138.1, on the reverse strand, counting down.
TGTGGGATTAGAAAACAACAGGGAGTCTGCAGAATGCGAGAGGAGCCTGGGCCTGGGCGATTTTCCCAGGAACGGACACACTGCCGAGAAGAGTGTCGATTATAGTCAATCCCAGTGTTCCTGCGGAAGCTCTCACTACGATTACTCCGAAGACTTTATCTCGGAATGTTCAGAAACAGCTGTTAAGAGAAATTATTTAGAGCAGCCTGTGGGAAAAGAAAAGGAGGAGAAGAAAAAGTATGTTTCTAGATTCTCCCAACCTAAAGGTAAGAAGCACAATTTCCCAACCAAAACCAAATTTCTGGTTATTGTGACATTATTATTTAATGCACTAGTATTTGAAGTGGTCCATATTCCATTTTATTGTTTTTGAGATTGTAAATATGTATTATAGGTCAACTTTTATAGACAGAATTAGGAAATGGGGAAATTCTGAATAATTACAAAATGGCAGAAAATTAGGCTTAAAATGTGAAGCCCTGTTGCAGGGCTTACCCTCCTGGAGCCCCCCAGTGAGGTCAGTTCCGTTTTTAGTTAACAGGTGGCCTTGTTACCGAGTACCACAATACCTGGATTTCACTGGCTTCTTGCCTCACATCTCAACTGAAGAACCAAAGTTTGAAGCATCAATGAAACGTAAAAACTTGCCTCAGCAGCCCAAGAGGATGGTCGCCAAGACTGGTGAGGGATATTAGCAAAGGCAATCTTTTGAAACAGAGATGATTCAAAAGGCTGTTAATGATCTCATTCCCTTGTGGATTTTAAAAGTACTAACACTCTCAACCCCTAACTATCCAAATTGGAATTAGCCTTGTGCCACCCTTAATCTCCTCCCTTCCTTACCTCCCTGCAATCCTGGCCTTGTAAATATTCCTCTATACAACTAGCCGCCTTAGCCAGGAACTCTTCTACTTGGATCATCAGAACTACCCTCAGTCAGCAGTCAGCAAGCACTCATTAAGAGCCTACTGTTTATAGACACATCTATCACTGTCACTCTTGCCCCATATCTTTCACCCATAGCCTGCTATTACCAAGTGTATCCAGGACCCTCTGGGCCACTTCCGGGTCCATCTGGAATTGTCAGTTCCCCTTCCTAGCTATAAAGCAGGGATCTAAGACCCACGTCTGTGAACCTCATGAAATTCTATGCATTTTCTGTGCGTAGGTGTGCTTGTGAACTTTTCTAGGGAGAGAACCCACAGCTTTCATCAGATCTTCAAAAGGTTAAAAAAAAACCTAAAGAGGTGGAAGTTCTACACCCATTTGGTGATGCCTGGGGCAAAAAACGTAAAGTCCAGTCCCTTCTCTCTTGGTGGGTCTGTATCTGGAGAAGTCTGTTTATGGCATTTGGAAGAAATGATCACAACAGAACAACATCATAGCTCGGTTCTGTTATACTACAGTTGCACAATCCCTCATCTACATTTGAAATTTATAAAGCTCCGAAAACCCGACAGTTTTCATGTATTTGGCAACAAAACTTTCCTTGAACTGACAAGAAACTAATCTTTATGTATTTTGGTTAGCTGTGAATAGTCATATATTTCACTGCAAAACTATTGTCTGATTAAAGGGTGCTGCCCCAGACCCAACTGGGGGTACTATGTAAAATACCATATATGCATCCTAAAAAATAAAACCCAAAAAATTCTAAAACAGTGTGAACCCTAGGGTTTTTTTTACAAGGAATCATGGATCTATATACTATATTTTCATATTGATTATAGGCTGTTACGGAACTGTGTGAGAAGGCAATTAGCATTTATGAAGCTGTTTCAACAAATTGCATTTTTAGTTGTAAACAACTTATCATTTAATTTTTTAAAATCAATTCCTTATTTATTTATTCCACAAATGTTTACTGAGTACCTTATGCAAGATATCTGTTCAGAACTCAGGGGCAGCCTAAATTAATTCAGTCACTTCACAGCAGACTAGATCCTAAATTCCATTATCGGAAAGAGTGAAAGGTTTGCTTTTACTTGGATGTTCTTTGGTGTATTTATAGGCTGAAATTTTTTTAAATAAATTTTGGATTCATCTTTAACTTAAATTTTATGTTTATGAGCATCTTTGCATGATGAACTTAAATGACGCATTGCAACATCAAGCTTTGTCACGAAATGATAAAGTATTTCCTTAGTTCGTTTTTTATTATTCTGCCCCATACAGTTCATACTGTGTAAGTGTTTGCCAAAGAAATTAAAGTAGCAAGTAATTGGTTCTGCCCTGGGATAATGTCATTCTAGCCCAAAGCAATGAGACTTAGTGTTTTAAGCAGTGTGGTTCCCCCTCAGGTGGATGTTCAACACTCTTCAGCTTTCTGATTTATTAAAAGTAGATCTCTGGCCCGCAACGGCTAAGAACACTGGATTAGGGACAACCAATATAGACAAAGAATTCACTAAGGAATAGTAACATCAGAGGTTGTTTTTAATTCCCATTTTAGCAAATACATGAAAGCAAATTTTATGGCAAAAAAAAATTTCTAGAGAAAATTTATGAGGATGAAATGACCATCCTTGGACTTCAATTTGATACGATTGTAGCTTGAGTCAAATATTGAAGATTTACCTAAATCAATTTAATAGCAAGCAATGTATTTTCTGTAATTTGATGTTCAGAAATTGGTTATTTCCTTCTTTTGTAGAAAATGTACTTTCAGAACTCTTGCAAGTATATATCCTGTTAATTAGAAAATTGCTTCCTGGATATGTGTGTGTGTGTTCGTTTATTTTGGTCAGTATAAAACCAGAACATTAAATTGGTAGATGTGATAGTTATTCAAAAAATTAACATACCAAATAAAGTTCTTCTACTGCACTCCGTTGCTTGGGCCACCCTTTGCCCTTTGAATGTCCCTGTTGTCTTCAGTCAGGTGTAGGTGGAAGACCTAAGGTACTATTGAAGAGACACTCTCCCCAACAGACTGACACCAGAGCCTACAGAGAACAGAAAGAGAAAAGGCCCTTCCTTTGCACTTCTTCTTTACTCTGGTCCTTGGAGAAAGTGGGTCCATCTCTTTTAAGGTGAAATACAGTATAGACACCAAAGAGAAAGAAAAGAACCTGGTAGAGGGCAGAGCCAGCAGGAACAAGTAGGAAGGTGGCTCGGGATACGGAGCAGAACCAGACATGAGGAACGCAGGAACAGGATGGGACAGTGAGACCAAAAGGGAAAATGGCCAGGAGAAGGAACTAGGATGAGGCCAGGGAGGACATGGGGAGGAAACAGCACGGGGAGGGAAGTGCAATAGGAGGACCATAGAGCTTTTAAAAGGAGTGGTGGGGTACAGGATGAATCTGGAGAAATGGGCCCACAGCAAGGAAGACGACCTGGGGGCTGGGTGAGTTTGCTGGTGAAGTGCTGAGTGTGGAGACATTCTTAGGACTGTTCAGAAGGGCATGTCTCATTATAAGCAATATGAAACATGCCCTTTTGGGTAACTGTGGGCTTAAACATGTATTTTTTTTGGTGAATTAAGCTAAGTTAATTTTAGTGAGTGTTTTGACTCAGTGGTTTAAAAACTAAATACTCTAGTTTAATCGTTCAGCTAGATCTGCCTTATTGTGTGAAATAGGATAGAAATTGTAATTATACCATTCTTATTATGTGTAACATAGGATAATAAGATATAAAATCATTAAAGATTATGCTTATTATAGCAGTTTTTCATAACTTTGTAGTTATATAACTTTATAGTTTATAGTTACAGTAAGTATGCATGATAATGAGATATAAAATCATTAAGGATTATGCTTATTATAGCAGTTTTTCATAACTTTATAGTTATATAGTTACAATATGTGTGCAAGATATTCTAGTATAAATTTGTTCTATACCACTCAGATACAAGTGGTATATTTACATTTCTGAATCAAATCAGGTGCAGTTCCTCCCACTGACCCATCCATTAGGGTTGACAAGAAATTCAATCTCAGGCATGTTTTGGGGTATATTGGGAACCTTACACAGACAAAAAAACATTTGGGGAAAGGTCTCTGATCTTCAGCCCTTCACACTCATTACCTATGTGTTCCTTGTCCAAGTCCATCTGAGCCTCCTTTTTTCAGAGCGCCCACACCCTCTGTGTACATCTTAACTCCTAGGGCCGTGACCAGTGCTCCCACGGCCATAGTGTTTAGTTCCCAGGCACACTCCCATGCTGACTTGGCTTCCTGTCACTTCCTTAAGCCTCCACTGCCCATAAAGCCACCACCCCTCATCCTTCTACTCTCAGAGAAATATCTCAGTCCTCCAGGGTCAGGCCACCCACAAGGTGGAAGACAGTACAAGTTTGTGGTCAAGTTCAGTCATGCTGGACGTGGTAGAGAACACGTCAGCCCCTGTCCGGTCCTGTTTTAAACCAGCCTGATCTACATTGCCTGGGTCTAGGGCTCCCCTAGTCAGTGCCCTAACTAGTAAAGTGTCTGGCCTCAGCATAACTCAGACCATCTCTTCACTAGCATTCCAGTTAGGGTTCCAGAGGCCGACCTGCGCTGCTGCCCAATTTTTATTGTGCTAAATGTCTGTTCTAAAATACTCAGATATTCAACCATGGCTCCCAGAAAATTGTTATTCCCAATGGGCAAATGAATACCTTGAAGGCACAATCGCAAAGGCAATCCATCGGTTATTAATGTGATACTGATACTGTGATTGTGTGAAATCTGTGTGGTCTGTTATAGTCAAGGTTCAGATGCTTTATCCCCAGAAAACACTTTGTTTCCACTGATTGATCGTTTTCATCACAGGCAGAATTGCCTTTCCCACCACCTATGCCAGACATGAGGAGTCCCTGGGTGGCACAAATGGTTAAGTGCTCAACTACTAGCTCAAAGGTTGACCATTCGAACCCACCCAGAGGCACCTTGGAAAACAGGCCTGGCCATCAGCTTCCAAAAGGTCACACCCTTGAAAACCCTATGGAGCACAGTTCTGCTCTGCACACACAGATTCACCATGAGTCAGAATCGACTTGACGGCATCTAACAACAACATTCCAAAGATGTTAGCCTGTGTGTCAGGCTGTATGTCTACACTTGGGCCAATAAGATTAGGACTCAGGTTACAATGCCCACTAAGTACCCTTCTCTCTCCAGGATGAGGACCAGATTTTTTTTTAATTTTAGAATTCAGTTTCAATCTCCCTTTCTCAAGAATATACACATACAAGTATGTGCACATGCACACACACATAAGTATATATCACACAGATGCACACAGACCCAGGTTCTGTCTTACCACTTACTAGCTGTGTGCCCACTGACAAGTGACATCTCTTAGCATCAGTTTGTTCATCTTTAAAATGGGATAATAGTACAGTGATGCTTCATATACATTTAACATGGTTGAATTCAATTCTGTATGTTTGGTGCTAAGTATAATATTGCTTAGCTACCTTTTTTTTACAATAGACCCCTGAACACATGCCAACTGCTTCATTTTGTGCTAGCCGAAGTAATGGAGGAAAAATTTGCTGTGTTGGATTTATTTAAAGATGGGGTACCCGTGTACTATATAAGTAGTTTAACAGCTTTTTAAGGGTCATTTTGACTATATGAGATTTTCACCTTGGACTCTGCCTTATAACATGTTGGAAGAAGGGTTACATCAGATAATCTGCATAAAGCATTTAGGTCAATGCATGACATATGGTAAGTACTTAGTAAATGTTAGCTATTATTATGGTTATTGTAGCTTTTGTAGTAGAAATAAATATGAAATGTACAGTCAAAAAAGACCTGATTTTTAGACCATTCTATACTGCTTTGTGGCTATGTGAACTTGGGCAAATGACTTAAAATCTCCAGCTATAAAATGGAAATACTACTGTCCTTAAAGAATTGTATTAAACGAGATATCTATACTGTATATGAAGTACCAAGCCTGAAGCACAGGCAGTGGTTAAATGTTAACTTCTTTCTCCTAGTGACACTCAGGTTTGTATGTGTGAGTGTATGTGTGTGTGTGGGGTGGGGGAATCAAACGTGTGCATATCTGCATATGTCTCTATATTACTAGTAACAAACCGGGTTGTCTGTTTACACAGGCCCTAAGGAAATCTCAGCTGGAAAAAGGCACAATCGGAATGCATCATTTTTTAATTCTCAAACCAATGCGATTGCCCAAAGGAGAGATGCTATGGCTCATCGCATAATGTCTGCAAGGCTTTATAAGATTAAAGAACTAAAAAATGACTTAGCTGATATACATCGGAAATTGGAAGCCACCATCATAGAAAACCAGTTTTTGAAACAGCTTCAGTTCAGGCACTTGAAAGCGATAGGAAGATACGAGAACTCACAAAATAATCTTCCTCAGATTATGATTAAACATCAGAATGAAGTAAAAAATCTAAGGCAGCTACTTAGGAAGTCCCAGGAAAAGGAAAGAACTGTGTCTAGAAAACTTAGGGAAGCCGACAGTGAGTTACTAAAGACCAAGGATGCCTTACAGGCACTGCAGAAACTTTCCGAAGATAAAAATCTGGCAGAGAGGGAAGAACTTACTCAAAAATTGTCTGTTCTCACGACAAAATTGGAGGCAAATGACAGAAGAATACAGGTCTGTATTTCAGAGGCTAGGAAATGTAAGGTGCCAAAAGTAGCACAGAGAGAGAGTGCACATGAATCATATTTGCCCCCTCCCTAATGAAGCATTACAAACTGCTTTGCTTGCAGGCAATACTAAATTATTGTTGGGGGAGGCTGAAGGAGAGACAGAAAAGGCTCTGAACTGGAAATGTTCATTCTGTTGTCATAGTGATCAGGAGCTCATTCTGTGGCTAGGCTAATTGATCTGGACATGATCATTCTCTAAGCTGGCACGGCTACCAGTGTTAGGGGAGTTTTTTTCAGGTGCTAGAAGGATTGCATTATGTTGTACAAAAGCTCTCTTAGAAGTCACCTCTCTACTTCAAACTGTTTATTGAAAGACTTCGCTAAAAACCTACCCAAGGGTATCTGTTCAGTCTTTTTCCTTTTATTCTACCTCATCAGTTTGGCTGATCATTACAACACAAGCGTTTTTAGTATTTTAGATACAGGAATTTTTCCCAACTAATGTCCTTGGGAAAAGGGAGGGGAAATGAATTGAAATAATTGAAGAGAGAAATGGTGCATGGTTGTCAATAGCTTGGGGATTATATTACAAGGGGTGATTTGGGAAAACGCACTGATCATACTGAGAATTCTCCCACCTATTCTACATTAAAATAGGTCTCTATAGACATAAACATAAATGGAATTTATTTACTGTTAATTCCTAATCTTGATGGTGAGAGGCAAGTATTTTCTATGCTCTTGAAGTAACAAGGAAATAAGTTCATTTCATCCCCCTTTTTATGTCAGTTATTTCTTCTGTTAGTAAAATTTCCTCTATCAAAGAGAATTTTCTCACATAGAATGGATATTTAAGCTACAGAAATTAACGAGCAACATCATTTTCTTTCCATCCTATTTGGTAAATAGTTTACCAAAGTTACATGACTGGCCTTTTAGGTAATATTGGATCAATCTTAGCATATGTCTGTCATGTAAAAGTAAATGTATTTTGTCTCATCTAGATAGATGAGACAAAACCAAAAAGAATTCAGGAACTAATTAACTATTTTCTGGGTTATCACAAGGCTTGGTAGTATGGGAAATTGCTTTTTGGACATGTGGTGGGGGAAAAGTTTTTTGTGGGCCAAAACATGTAGGTTTTTTGTTGTTGTTAGGTGCCTTCGAGTCAGCTCCAACTCATAGTGACCTTATGCATAACAGAATGAAACATTGCCTGGTTCTGCGCCATCTTCACAATCCTTGCTATGTTTGAGCCCATTGTTGCAGCCACTGTGTCAGTCCGTCTCATCGAGGGTCTCTCTCTTTTTTGCTGACCCTCTACCAACCATGATGTCTTTATCCAGCGATTGGTCCCCTCAGATGACATGTCCAAAGGAAGTGAGACAGAGTCTCGCCCTTCTCACTTTTAAGGAGTATTCTGGCTGTTACTTCCTCCAAGACGGATTTCTTTGTTCTTCTGGCAGTCCATGGTGTAGTCAATATTCCTCAACATCACAATTTGAATACATCAATTCTTCGGTCTTCCTTTTTCATTCTCCAGCTTTCACATGCATATGAGGTAATTGAAAACACCATGGCTTGGGTCAGGTGCACCTTAGTCATCAAAGTGACATATTTGCTTTAAAGAGGTCTTTTACAACAGATTTACCCAGTGCAATACATGGTTTGATTTCTTGACTACTGCTTCCATGGGCGTTGACTGTTGATCCGAGAAGAATGAAATCCTTGACAACTTCTATTTCTTTGCTCTTTATCATGATGTGGTTTATTGGTCCAGTTGTAAGGATTACTATTTTCTTTATGCTCGGGTGTAATCCATACTGAAGTCCGTAGTCTTTGAGCTTCATCAGTAAGTGCTTCAAGTCCTCTCACCTTTGGCAAGCAAGGCTGTGTCATCTGCATAACGCAGATTGTTAATGAGCCTTCCTCCAATCCTGATGCCGCATTCTTCTTCATATAGCCCAGCTTCTTGGATTATTTGTTCAGCATGTAGATTGAATAAAGTGAAAGAATACAACCCTGCCACACACCTTTTCCAATTTTAAACCACACAGTATCACCTTGTTCTGTTCAAATAACTGTCTTTTGATCCATGTACAGTTTCCTCATGAGCACAATTAAGAGTAGCTGGAATTCCCATTCTTTGAAATGTTATCCATAATTTGTTATGGTCCATACAGTCGAATGCCTTCGCCTAGTTGATAAAACACAGTTAAACATCTTTCTGGTATTCTCTGCTTTCAGCCAATATCCATCTGACATCAGCAGTGATATCCCTCGTTCCATGTCCTTTTCTGTATCCGGCCTGAATTTGTGACAATTCCCTGTCGATGTATGGCTACAGCCGTTTTTGAATTATCTTAAGCAAAAGTTTGCTAGTATGTAATATTAATGATATTATTCGACAATTTCTGCATTCTGTTTGATCTCCTTTCTTTGGAATGGGCGAGAATATGGATCGCTTCCAGCCAGTTGACCAGGTAGCCGTCTTCCAAATTTCTTGATATAAACAAGTATGTGCTTCCAGTGACATATCTATTTGTTGAAACATCTCAATTGGTCTTCCATCAGTTCCTGGGGGCTTGATTTTTGTCATTGCCTTCAGCGTGGCTTGTACTTCTTCCTTCAGTACCAGTGGTTCTTGATCATATACTGCCTCCTGAAATGGCTGAACATTGACCATTTCTTTTTGGTACATTGAATCATGTGTTCCTTCCTTCTTCGTTTGATGCTTTCTGCATTATTCAATTTTTTGCCCATGGAATCCTTTAATACTGTAACTTGAGGCTTGAATTTTCTGGGATTTTTTATCTTTTTAGTTTTTCCGTATTTTCCACTTTCCTTTAATGAAGAAGTATTGTTATAAGGGGGAAAATTCTGTAAAAAGTCCTTTTGGCCAAACCTTCTGTCGAAGTCCAGATCAAAATGTTTTCTAATACAGTAGTTGGCATTCCAGTGAGAAAGTGAATATGCAGAGCCCTGAATAACGGGGTTATGGAGCGGTTTTAGAGTTCGGCATGGGAAGGGGCGGTGTGAATCTCGGTGCTAAGTCTCAGTCTCACTTACGTGGGATCCCTGCGCCCAGTGGTCTGCGGTGCTGCTGAGGCAGCCCTGTACCAAGAGGCTTGAAAGGTTTCTAAAAAGTACATATGCAAAGATAATGGTTAGAATATTTAATTTAATTTTTAAAATAGGACAGTGAATTATATTTTTTCATTTTCAAGATTTGTTCAAAAATTATCAAATTCCAAAGTATGTAAGAAACCTTGGGCTCAAAACATATGATATTTATTCTCTTGAGTTGGGATGCGGGATTTTTTTTTTTTTTTTTGGTTGTATTTAATTCAAATACAGCTGTCCTGTACATTAAGCCATACGCTAAAATTGGACTGAAATTTTGTACTTTTCGTACATGTAGTCATTTCCATTATAGGTGAAGATTTTAATAGTACTACATTGGTTACAGAATAGTTGAAATATATACTGTTTTCAGAGCTTGGAAAAACAACTGAGGCTGAACAAGAAAGCCTTTAATCGGCAGTTGGCCGTTGAGAACCGGAAGACGTTAGCAGCCCAAACAGCTACAAAGGCTCTGCAAATGGAAGTCAAACGCCTTCAGCAAAAACTTAAGGTATTTCTTTCCAAACAAAATGTAAGAGAAATTGTGAAATTCTCTTTCCCAGCATATCAGAGCTATTTATATCTGCTGTATCTTTAAATTATATAACTTCATGAATATGTTTCTCAAATTAAGTTTCTTCCCTACAATCATATGAACAGAGGATCTGAAATCACAGGAATGTGTTAAACAGCACAGTGAATGTGTACTGTAATTAGGAAATTAAAGATCTATTAGCAAGTCTTATTTTCATTTCGTCACATAAAGTAATATTATTGCATTTTGTTAACTTTTAATGTACTCAAAATAAGTTTCTAAATTTAAACAATAACTGATAACAGTAAAATATTTAGGTTAAAATTTAATGGCCTATTTATTTGGGCAGGTGCGGGGAGGGTGGGATGGAGGCAGGGTTTTGTTTGTTTTTCACCTCCTCAGGGAAGTCCTACATGCAGCCAAGTTTGAAAAACTACCGCTATAAAGGGTTTTAACACACGGTGAAAAATATGAGGCATAGAATTTTTTTTTAATAATATTTTATTGTGTTTTCAGTGAAGGTTTACATAGCAGTTTAGGTTCCCATTCAACAATTTTTACCTAAATTTTTCAGTGACGTTGGTTACATTCTTCACAATTCATGAACATTCTCAATATTTCTGTTCTGGTTGTTCCATTTCCATTAATCTGGTTTCCTTGCCCCTTACATAATCTTTGTTTTAAAGCAATTGTTGACCATTTGATCTCATATAGATGATTTTTTAAAGGAGCACACACTGACAGGTGATATTCTTTATTTTGTGAGCCAATCTGTTATTTCCCTAAAAGGTGACCTCTGGCTAGTTTCAGTTCCAAGTTTAAAGAGTATCTCAGGGCAATAGTCTGGGGGAGTCCTCCAGTCTCAACTGGTCCAGTAAGTCTGGTTGTTTTATTTTGTTTTTTGTAGTTTTAGGAATTTGGGATTCTCTTCCACATTCTTCTCTCATTTTATCAGGGTCCATCTATTGTGGCCCTGATCAGAACGGTCAGTAGTGGTAGCCAGGCACCATTTAGGTCTTCTGGTCTCAGGGTAGATAAGTCCATAGTTCTTGTAGACTGTTAGTCCTGTAGATTAGTTTCCCCTCTGAGTCTTTTTTTTTTTTTTTTTTAAGTTTTTTCTTTTAGTTGTACTTTAGGTGAAGGTTTACAGAACGAATAGTTTCTCATTAAACAGTCAGTACACGTATTGTTTTATGACATTGGTTAGCAACCCCATGACATGTCACCCCTCTCCCTTCTCAGTCTTTTTTTTTTTTTTGGTGAAAATATACATAGCCAAAGATACACCATTTCAAAAATTTCCACATGTGCAATTTCAGTTACATCGATTACATTCTTCCAGTTCTGCTGCTATTCTCACTTTAGGTGAAGGTTTACAAAACAAAATAGTTTCTCATTAAACAGTTAGTACACATGTTGCCCTATGACAATGATTAACAACCCCACTACATGTCAACACTGTCCTTACTCAACCTTGGGTTCCCTATCACCAG
>NW_004444138.1:1854072-1855654 GCF_000243295.1 Trichechus manatus latirostris | reverse complement strand
TAGATGTTCCCCGAGACCATGGTCCCCACAGCCCTCCGCCCAGCAGTTCAGTCCCTCAGAGAGTTTGGATGTGTCTATGGAGCTTTGATGACCTTTCCTTGTACAAGTTGTGCTGGTTTCCCCAGTATTGTGTACTGTCTCCCCCTTCATCAAAGATACCACTTATCTATTGACTATTTAGTATTTCCCCTCCATCCCTCCCATCTCTCATAACCAACAAAGATTGTTACTTGTTGCGTGTAAACTTTTTCATGAGTTTTTACAATAGAGGTCTCAGACAATATTTGTCCTTTTGTGATTGACTTATTTCACTCCGCATAATGTCCTCCAGTTTCACCCCTTTGAGTCTTTTGTTTCCTTCTTTCTGTTTTGCTCCAGACGAGTAGACACCGATAGCTGTATCTTAAATGGCTGCTGGCAAGCTTTTAAGACTGCAGACACTACTCACCAAACTAGGATGTAGAGCATAAACTTTATGAACTATATTATGCCAATTAACCAAGATATCCCACCAGACTATGGTCCGGTATCCTTCAAACCTAGGAAACCAGTCCCGCGAAGTGTTCAGTTATATCTAAGAAGTATCCATAACTGTGCCCCTGTGTGCTTTATTATATATATAAAGATAATGCATGCACACACATACATGCATATATACATATAGATACATCTACATGTGCACATGTATGTTCACCCACATACATACTCATATATTCATATATTCATGCACACGTAACCACACCTATATATACTTACATACCTATACACATACATGTCTACGTACATGCGTATGTACATATATACCTGCACGTATATTTTTTGGTTGTTGTCGATGATGTTGTTTTAAAATTATGTATGCCATAGCAATTACCAGCGGTTCTTTTTTCTGGTGTACCTTTTAGTGATACCATTTACCTTCATCAAGCTGTCATTTACTGTCATTCGGTGTTACCCCATAAATTTTATTTTGAAGCCTCACTTGCAAATATGCTTACATAAATGTTTTTAAAGTGTGCATTGCTTTGAAAATAAGAATTAAAAAAATTTTTTTAGGCTTATTACTGTCTTTCTGCCTTCAAGATTTCTAATATTTCCAATAGTTTGGAAAAGCTAAATAAGACACTTAAAAAACGTAACTGTTTTAAGCCTCGTCTAAGAAATCTTAAGCTTTGTTCTTTAAGACAAGGATCTTTAACTTTTTTATGAGATGTGTCTAATTTAGATTTCCCAGGAGCCTTTAGATCACTCATAGGCAAAACAAGAATATTGGGAGGGGAAGGCTGGACAATAAATTCTCCCTTCATAGAACAGGGAAAAGAGTTCTGTCCTTTCTTCTCTGGACTTCCCGGAAATTTCATAGAGAAGGATATGGCAAAAAATGAGCATGGCTGCTGTAACCAGCTTAGAATTCTAATAGTAGAGGCTTCTCCAGAGTTTGGGAAACACACAGACACACACACACACACACACACACACAGACACACACACACAGAACTTTAAAATAAATTCTGTGCTTCCATATGCAGCTATATATATTTGAATTGTATGCAGCCATTAAAAAAATTTTTTTTTTTTTTTTTTT
>NW_004444138.1:1789648-1853610 GCF_000243295.1 Trichechus manatus latirostris | reverse complement strand
AAAATTTGGAAATGGATAGTGGTGATGGTAGCACAACATGACAAGTATAATTAATGTTATTGCATTATACATGTTAAAAAATGTTGAAGTAAAATGTTTTGTTATATATATAAAACGATATATTATATATATACATATTATATATATAATATATATATATCTCGTTGTTGTTGTTATTAGATGCCATCCAGTCATTTCCAGCTCATGGTGACCCCATGTGTGTAGAGTAGAACTGCTCCATAAGGTTTTGAAGGCTGTGACTTTCGGAAGCAGATCTCCAGGCCTATCTTCCGAGGTGCCTCTGGGTGGGTTTGAACTGCCAGCCTTTCAGCTAGTAACCATTTGTGCCAAATTTTTACCACAATAAAAAAAAAAATGTTAACTTAGTATTATCAGAAACAGTGCTAGAGGTACTTTTCCATTTAAAAAATAAAAATAACAGGAGAAATACTTATAATGCTTAATGGAAAAAAGGATACAAAATTCTATATACAATAGGATCCAATTTATTTGTGGAAAAAGAAAAGTAAATGTACCTCTACACAGTGGATTTCTGTGCGTCTTCAAAGAGGAATAAGGAATCTGTGTATACTGGAGAATCAACTTGATGGCAACTGACACCAATACATACTAGTATGGGGTCATCTCCAGGATATACTGGTGAGTGAAAAAAGCAACGTGGAAAAACATGCTACCATTTAACAAAAGGGAGGGAGTACAAACAGATCCACATATTTGCTTATATTAAAAAGAAAAAGAACGGCAATAGCCAGGTAACAATAGTAGGGGAGGGAGAGAATAGGTTACAAAGGACAGGGATAAATGCTAGGCTTCTTTGGATACCTTTTTGGTAGATTTGTCTTTGGAACCATATAAAATTTTTTTTAATTTTATTTTTGGTGAAAATATGCATATCAAAATAGGTCCCATTTAACAGTTTCTACACGTATTGTTTGGTGGCATTGGTTACATTCTTCACATTCTGTCAACATTCTCACCATTTGTGATCTAGTTGTTTCACATCTATTAATTTAGACTCACTGCCCCCTAAACAAAACCATGTAAATATTTCGCATAATAATAAAACAAATTAAATAGAAAAAAACTTAAAAGCAATACCTAAAACTCCAAAGTAAAATGAAAAAAAATGAACCCAATTATGTATTCCATTGGTGGCATAATGTCACAAAGAGCAACTATTCCAAGTGATGCGAAAGCACAGGAACTTTGCTGTATATACTGTAAGGACAAAAATAACTTCACAAAAAGTCTTAAACTGTAGTAATGATATTGTTGATGTTGGTGTTGGCATTGTTATTCTGAGACTGTTGTGTGTATCCTACTGGATAAAGCAAATGATAGATTATGTTGTCATAGAGAACTGGGATTTGGGAGATGGAAGAAATAAAATACAGAAGATGTATAAGGTCAAACAAAAATCCTATAGTCCTATCCCAATCAATTAGCCTAATATTTTTTCTCAGTACTTGTGTTCTACCTCCTAGTTTGTTGAGTAGTGACTGGGGTCTTAAAAGCTATCAGGCTTCCTTCCAAGGTACAGCAACTGGTCTCCATTCACCTGAAGCAACAAAGGAAGAAGGAGAGTCAGGAGTAGGAGGAGGAAATCGAATACATGTCTGGTTGCCTCTGTGAACAACTACCTCCTCTGCCATGAGACCAGAAGAACTGCATGGTGCCTGGCTACCATTACTGAACATTTTAATCAAAGAGTCTATAGAAGAATCCCGATCAAAGGCGGGAGGAGAGGGAGGTGGAACAGAATTTCAAATTCTCAGTGGAATCCAGACTTTTTAAACTTTAAACCTTAAACCAGAACTATCCCCTGAAGTCTTGTTTGAACCAAAAAAAAGCCTTATTTTTATTAGTAAAGTATGTCTGCTGTGAGCATTGTGCTCTTTTAAAGGATTATCTATGTGTGATCAAATTGAGTACAGCCATTCAAAAGGTTGGATGGGAAGTGTAGGGGGCAGTGAGTTTAAGATAATGGTGATGGAATAATGGAGGAGGATAGTGAGAATGGTAGCACAACTTAATGTAACTAATGTCACAGAGTTGTACGTGTAGAAATTGTAGAAATGGTGTATCTTTGGCTGTGTATACTTTCACCAAAAATTAAGAAAAAAAAAATTTAATCCCATAGTTCTACAGCTTAACAACAAAAAGACAAAACAACCCAATCAAAGTATGGGCAAAGGACTTAAACGGACAGTTCACCAAAGAGGATAGTCCAATGGCCAACAAGCTCGTGAAAAGATGTTCAACATAATTTGCGATTAGGGAGTTGAAAATCAAAACCACAATGAGATATCACCTCACTCCCAATAGAATGGCAGTGATCAAAAAAATAGAAAACAACAGGTGTTGTCCAGGTTGTGGAGAAACTGAAACCCTCGTCCATTGCTGGTGGGAATGTAAAATGGCGCAGCCAATGTGGAAAACAGTTTGACTGTTCCTCAAAAAGTTGAACATAGAATTACCATGTGCCCCCAGCAATCCCAATTCTAGGTATATACCCAGAAGAAGTGAAGACAGGAATGCAAACAGTAACCTGTACACCAATGTTCATTGCAGCACTTTTCACAGTAGCCAAAAGATAGAAACAACCAAAATGTCCATCAGCAGATGAATGGATAAACAAAATGTGGTATATACATACAGTGGAATATTACGCAGCCGTAAAGATAAATGCAGTTTTGGTGCATGCCACAGCAAGGATGAACCTTGAAAACATTATGCTGAGTGAAATAAGTTAGTTGCAAAAGGACAAATACTATATGATCTTACTTATATGAAATAAGCAAACATACAGAAACCAAAGGTCATTATTAATGGTTACCAGAGGTAGGAGGGAGGGAGAAGGGGAGTTTTTGTGTTTTTTGAGGGGCAGACGTTATGTTAAGGAGCCCTAGTGGTGTGTGAATAAGAGCTCAGCTGCACCTGAAAGGTCGGTGGTTTGAATCCACCAGCTGCTCCATGGCAGAAAGACATGACAATTTGCTTCCGTAAAGATTACAGCATTGGAAACTCTGTGAGACAGTTCTACCCTGTCCTGTAGGGTTGCTATGAGTCAGAATCGACTCAGAGAGTAGGGTGCTGCTCTAACAGATACCTAAAATGTGGAAGCAGTTTTCAAACTGTGAATGGATAGAGGACTCAGAAGGAAGTGCGGAGAACTGTTAACACCGGAGAGGGCGCAGATGGTGAGAAGCAGCAGCAGAGGACCAGCCACAGCAGAGGACCGGCAGCAGCAGAACCAGGAGACCAGCACCAGACAGCACTGGAGAAAACCCACAGAGTGAGAGAGCTGAGCGCCTGTGCGCAGGAGGCTTCCTGGTGGAGTGGGGTGCCTCCAGGCACTTATTGGTGGAGCTACAGAACTTTGGAACACTTGCCCCAGCAGGGGATGCAGGCGTGAGGCCCGAGGGCCTTGAGAGGCCAAGGAGCCAGGAAGTAGAAGCTGAAGAGACAAGGAACACAAGAAGCCGAGCTGCCTCAGTCTCAAAAGGCATGGCCACGACCTCTGGGGTTTCAAAGGGTGGAGCCATGGTCTCTGGTGTTTCTAGGGGTGGAGTTGCCATTCAGATGGACTAGGAGAATGGTGTGCCTAAAGCTGAGGGAGCAGAGATGCCATCCCCGTGGTCCTGGAAGGTGGAGCTGAAGACCAGGGCCGAGGGGCCTCCACTCAGAATCCGGAGAGAGTGGCCAATACCTAGAGTCTGGAGGGCAGGGCCTTGTGTAAATGGCGTCAGAGAACAGAGGATTATTTTCAAAGCCTTGAGGGCTTATATAACGTGTTCTGCTGATTTGCTTGGTGCCTGTTATCCCTTCTTTCCCTCCAGTTTCTGGAAATATCTAGCTTGTGCCTGTTCTGCCATTGTACCTTTGGAAGCAGATAACTTGTATTCTCGATTTCACAGATGAAGAGGAATTTTTGGATTTTAGACTTGGAGTTAAGACTTTTGCTATGATATGATGGGGTGAATATGTTTTGCATGTTGCAAGGACGTGATTTTTTGAAGGCCAAAGGGTGGAATGTCATGAATTGAATTGTGTCCCAAAAAAAATGTGTGTCAATTTGGCTGGGCTGTGATTCCCAGTATTGTGTGATTGTCCACCATTTTGTCATGTGATGTGATTTTCCTATGTGTTGTAAATCCTGCCTGTAAGATGTTAATGGTGGGGGGTGGTGCCAGTTGTGTTGATAAGGCAGGACTCAGTCTACGGGATTGGACTGTCTCTTGAGCTGGTTTCTTTTGGGATATAAAAGAGAAGTGAGCAGAGAGACAGGGCAACCTCATACCACCACGAAAGCACTGGTGGGAACAGAGCGGATCCTTTGGACCCGGGGTTCCTACTCAGAGAAGCTCCTAGTCCAGGGGAATATTGATGAGGAGCACCTTTCTTCAGAGCTGACAGAGAGAGAAAGCCTTCCTCTGGAGCTGACACCCTGAATTTGGACTTTTAGCCTACTTTACTGTTAGGAAATAAATTTCTCTTTGTTAACACCATCCACTTGTGGTTTTTCTGTTACAGCAGCGCTAGATAACTAAGACAGAATTTGGTAGACAGCACTGGGTTTACGGGAGTTTATGTTAATAGTGGTAGAATACTTGGAAAAGGACAATGATAATGGTGGCACAACATGAAAAATATAACCTATGTCATCGAATTGTAAATGTGGATGTTGTGTTGGCGGATGTTTTGGTGTGAATATTTTCACCATAATAAAAAAAAGAGAAAAAAAGTAAGTGGTAAAGACTCAACAAAAACAGAAAATCCTATAGTCTTGCTTTTGAATTGGAAGTAAAACTATGAACTTTTGATATATTTTATCAACTCAGTAGAAATGAATACCCCTAGTGCCTAGATTATGGTCTTCAAATTTCATATCCCACTTAAAAGAACCAGGGGTCCTTGAAATCCTAGGTCTGGAATATATGATGAGCCTGGAACATATTATCATGCAAAAGCAAGAAAGCTATGAAGGACCGTTAGGATAATGTCAAAGGGCTCAGGAGCCATCTAGAATAGGCCAAAGATGGGGCAGTTTGAGGATCATTATGGATAACTGCATGGATTGAAGACGATCAAATATATACACATCTAAGAGTTCGTAATGATACTTAAAACACAAAACCAAACAAAAAACCTCAGTGAGTAGTAATCTTTGGAGGATACACTAGGGAGCCAGCACATGATTTTGGAAACTGGTAAATAAAGAAAGAGAAACAAGCATTTACCCACCTTTCCTGTAGGAACTGCCCCTAAGAGTAACCAAGTAGTTTGTGAGGGGGAAGCTCCTCCTATGAAAGTATCCCAATTAATAAATGAAGAAGGAATGATGGAAGTGGTGCAAGCAGTTTTCGATAGGCTGCAGACGGAAAGTTTGGCAGTTGGAATTCACCCAGAGACTCTGGAGAAGAAAGGCCTGGCCAACTGCTTCCATAAAGATTACAACCAAGAAAACCCTGTGAGCAGTTCTGTCTGTAACACACGGGGTCGCCCTGAGTTGGGGGCCGGACGTGACAGCAGCTAACAACAACAATAAATTGATGGCTCTAAGCATCAGTGGCTGTTAGCATCACAAGAGAAACCACCAGGCATTGTGCACTTTCTGACGGATATACACAGCATCCGTGCCAAAAAAAAAAACTAACCTAAATCTGATTGAACATTTAGATCTAATGACCAATTTAAAAGAAATAGGGGGCAGAGGAACATGAAAAATGATACCACCAGAACGTAGACAGCAACAGTCCAGTCGGTTCCGCCTCATAGTGACCCTACAACAGAATGAAACACTGCCCAGTCCTGTGCCATCCTCACAATCATTGTCATGCTTGAGCCCATTGTTTCAGCCACTGTGTCAATCCATCTCGTTGAGGGCCTTCCTCTTTTTCATTGACCTTCTACTTTACCAAGCATGATGTCCTTCTCTAGGGACTGGTCCCTCCTGATAACATGTCCAAAGTACATGAGATGAAGTCTCGCCATCCTCACTTCTAAGGAGCATTCTGGCTGTATTTCTTCCAAGACAGATTTGTTTGTTCTTCTGGCAGTTCATGGTATGTTCAATATTCTTTGCCAACACCAATATTCAATATTCTTCACAACATCTAGACTATGGGAAACTACAGGACAAACAACCCAATTTCTTTAACAAATGGCAATGAGAAGAAAATTAAAGTAATGGGGGTGAGGAACCTGTAGATTAAAAGAGACTTGTCCCCGTGAAGTCATTGGCCCAACACTCCAATTGGATATTTAAACAAATTAAGTTTATTGAAGGAATGAACCGCAGGAGAGCATATGTTCAGTTTGACTGTAACTGTATGCTCTGCCTTACAGGCAGAACAAGGAGATATTTATTTAACATGTAGAGTGAGTACAGATAACTTCACATCAAAGCAGTGGTAGAAAAGGAGGTGAGATTTACACAGGTGACAATTAACTGTGAAACTTTCTTTACATCAGTTTCTAGTCTAACACAAATCTCTCATACTTGATACATTTTAACTAAGGCAATATTTCTTAAATGAAAAGTATAAACAATTTTGACATGAAAGTTTAGTGATATGGAAGTACTTATATATTTGCAGCTGGGCCAACTTAACTGGAATCTTTAGATACAGAACTGACCATTCGTTAGGGAAGTGTACATAAACTGTGCTTATTTAGCTGACAGAAAAGAGAGAATGCCTCAGTGCTTGCTCGGGAAATTTTTAAGGTAGTTAAAACAGCACGTTTATCTATAGGCTCTAATTTATTCTAACAACTCAGTGAACCTTTTCATAAGGCCAGCTGTGGGAACGCTGTTAACATAACAAGCACGACTGAGCTTTGTTTTTCAAATGGCATACTTTAACAGAAGCCTAATGATTTAATGTTTTAATGATTATCAGGAGTGTAGAAGTAAAACCTTCAGTTTAATTTCTGAACAGAGTGCTTACAGTTTTAGTTCTGAAATCTCCCCAATTAGGCCTACCAGCACCTCAAAATTTAAAAGTTCCTCACACAGACGTACGAGACATATTAATCACAGTGTTTTCAACCTTGTTTGGATTCTGATTCAAACAAACAAACAAAAAATTGTAAGACAGTTGGTAAAATGTGAAACAAACTACGTATTTGATGATATTAAAGGATTATTATTGTCTTTTTTTGGCGAGTGAGTCTACTATAGATACATACTGAAATTTTTACAGATTAAATTATGTGATACCTAGGATTTGCTTCACAACAACCCAGGGGTAGGAGTAGATCAGGAAGGGTGATGTGTTGTTCATTATTGAAGTGGGTTCATGGAAATTGACTGTATTCTCTCTACTTTTGTATATTTTTCAAATTTCCATAATAAGAATTTTTTAAGGGAAAAAAAAAGAATACTTACATATCTTATGCATAAAAAAGTCGAAATAGATCCAGAAAGTGAGCTGAATACACGCTTTTCCTCCCTTCTGCCAAAGTCTTATGGAAATGACAGAAAGCGTATTTTTAAGTAACCATATAAGTCAAGAAAGAATACCATAATTGTACCAGAACAACCAAAGAATTCCTGAAAGATTAAAAACTAGTATGTGTGTGTTTTTGTTTTTTTGGTGAGGGGTTGATGGAGAAAACAGAACAACCACAACCTAAAGTATACACAGGAAAAAGGCTGGAGAGGTAACAGCAACAGAGAGGGAAACGCCACGCTCAGAATCAACATGTGAACAGGAGCAGAGCCTTGGGGCGGCCACCTGTGTGTTTGGTTAAAGCAATGTTCCTTGAATGTGACAGCACATCAGTCATCTGGGGAGCTTCAAAAACCCCATTGCCATAAAGGTTTAATATCTAGAATATATAAAGAACGCCTACAACTTGGTAACAAAAAGACAAATAACCCAATCAAAAAATGGGCCAAGAACGTGAATAGACATTTCACCAAAAAAGAAATACAAGTGAGAAACAAGCACGTGGAAAGAGGCTCAACATCGTTAGTCAATACCAAAACCAAACCAAACCCATTGCCGCTGAGTCGATTCAGACTCATAGCGACCCTATAGGACAGAGTAGAACTGCCCCATAGGGTTTCCAAGGAGCAACTGGTGGATTCGAACTGCCAGCCTTTTTTGATTAGCAGCCGATCTCTTAACCACTGCACCACCAGGGCTCCAGAACTACCATATGACCCGACAATTCCACTCCTAGGTATATTCCCAAGATTTGAAAGCAGCAACACAGACACATGTAAATCAATGTTCATTGCACTATTCACAGCTGCCAAAATGTGGAAACAGCCTAAATGTCCATCAACAGATGAATGAATAAATGTGCTGTATACATACAATGGTATATTACTCAGCCATAAAGAGAAATGAAGTCCTGATACATGTTGTGACATGGATGAACTTTGAAAACATTATGCTGAGTGAAATAAGTCAGATAACACTCATGATCCCACTTACACGAAATATCTAGAATAGGCAAATGCATGGAGACCAAAGTTTATTAGTGGTTACCAGGGCAGGAGGGAGGAGGAAAGGGGGAGTCATTGTTTAGGAAGCACTGAATTTCTGTTTATGGTGATGGGAAATTTGGCGGTGGATACTGGTGATGGTTGCACAACATGATTAATGTAATTGAAGTCCCTAAATTGTACGTGTGAAAAACTTTAATTTGGTAAATGTTGTGTTATATATGTATCTTTTTACAACAATGAAAAAAATAAACACCATTGCCCAGGCCACACCCATACCTTTGAAATCAGAATCTCTGGGGTGGCACCTGGGCATCAGTATATTTTAAAGCTGTACCCCTTCCCGTCACAAGAGGGAGATACCTAAACCCCATTCGCTGGCAGGTAAGTATGTGTTCTGATTTGGGCTGAGAAAGACTGTCATGGATTGAATTGTGTCCCCCAGAAATATCTGTCAAGTTGGCTAGGTCATGGTTCCCAGTGTTGTGTGACTGTCCACCATTTTGTCATCTGATGCAATTTTTCTATGTGTTGTAAATCCTATCTATATGATGTTAATGAGATGGGATTAGAGGTAGTTATGTAGACTCAATCTACGAGATTAATCTACAATTTAAGCCAATCTCTTTTGAGATATAAAAGAGAGAAGCAAGCAGAGAGATAGGGGGACCGCAGACCACCAAGAAAGTAGTGCCAGGAGAAAAGCATGTCCTTTGGACCCGGGGTCCCTGCGCCAAGAAGCTCCTAGTCCAGGGGGAAGACTGATGAGAAGGACCTTCCTCCAGAGCTGACAGAGAGAGAAAACCTTCCCCTGGAGCTGATGCCCTGAATTCCAACTTCTAGCCTACTAGACTGTAAGAGAATAAACTTCTGTTTGTTAAAACCATCCACTTGTGGTATTTCTGTTATAGCAGCACTAGATGACTAAGACAAAGACTTTGCTTACTCTGACACTCAGTTGTTGGCAATTATAGACTCTCTAATTTCCTTCCCTCCAAAAACCATCCTTGAAATATCAGTAAAGGAATAAAAAAGAAAATAGACATGGAACAGCAAAAAGAACTTGGGGTAAGCCATCAGCAAACAATAGAGTTTGGTAGATTTACTGAGACAGAAAGTGGCTGGGAGCATTTATACGGGTGACACAAAGCCAAAGCCACAGCAGGAAATGCTTGGAGGAGCGTTTGTCTAACAGGCAGGTATGGAGGGTAGGATGAGAAGAGTAAGGATGGGATGAACTGAAAGCCTGCCTACAGAGCAGGGCATCAGTCTTATCTGTCTCGCCCTCCTCCTCAACCCTGTACATATCAGCAAGCCCAGCATTTACAACTAGGCCAGAAGTCTGTAGTTCCTCCCCTGGGGGAGTGAATAAATTGCTTGAGAACAAATGGGACTACAAGTGTGTATGCCAGTATCCCAGAGAAAAGCCCTCCTGATTCTGGAGTTTGGGAGGCACTCAGTCAAATGACTCACAGGGAAGTGAAGTCTGCCTGTCAACACAACCCACTGATTTACCTGGAGACAGCCTGCCTCCCACTCAGGAAGGAGCCTACCAAAGAACTGAATTTCCACACCAAACAGTGGGTGAAGTCCCTCAATCTTAAATATGCTCAGGCAGCCAGATGTATGAAGAAAACCAACAGCATGAAAGAAAACACAAGAATAATAAGCAAAAGAGCTGACCCAAGTTTAGTTTAATATCCCAGCATCCAAGATACTGTAGCCATAAAAGAAGAACAAGATGTTATGAAAAAGAAGCAGCAAACAAAATAAGATTGCCATACAAAATTCAATAGAAGAGCTAGAAGATAAAGGAAATGTAGGGATATTGAGAAAAACTCCCAAAACAAAAAGCAGGAAAACAAAGATGAAAAATACATGAGGAAAAAATAAGACACACAGAGAATCTGTTACAAAAAATAATTGTAAACAATCCATTGTGTCATTTTCCATAGCTCAGTCATGAAACCCATAGCCTGTCACCGATAGTTTCTTCCTGCATTCAGCATACACTCCACATTCAACCAGCCCTGCTTCACCTGGAAAAATGAGGCTGCCCTGTATGCTTCACTTCATGGTCATCCCTAGTACGGATCCAAGGGGAAGAGTAATACAAACTTTAAAGATATTTTGAAATCCTACTGTTGTAGTTGCTGTGGCTGCATAACAAATCACCCTGAAACTTTTAGTGGCTTAAAATATGGCATTTATTTTGTTCACAAGTCTACAATTCGGGCAGGGCTTGCTCATCTCTGCTCCACTTGGTAACAGCTGGAATGGCTTGAAGGCTAGGGGCTGGAATTATCTAAGGCTTACTCACTCATATGCCTGTAGTTGGTGCCAGCTGTCAGCTGAAACCTTTGCTGGGTTGTTGGCTGGACCACCTACACATGGCCTCTCTCTGTGTTCTGGACCTCCTCATAATACGGTGGCTGGGTCCAAGGGCAAGAGTCTCAAGAGAGAAAAAGCCAGGCCAAAACTACATTGCCTCTTACGACCTAGCCTTAGTCGTGCAGCATCACTTCTGCCTTATTCCGTTCGTCAAGACAGTTCAAGGAAGGAGCAGTAGATGCCACATGATGGGAGGTGACAAGGTTCTGGAAGAGCACAGAAATACTGCTGTGGCAATTTTTGGAAAACAGTCTGCCACAATAACATAAGCCATTATTGCTTGAGCTTGGGAGAGTATGGTCCCAAAGATTAAAATTTCTGTTTCTATATCTTGGAACTCATTTTCAAAGTCATCCACACCACATCTAGGCCCTGCTGTAGAGAATGGGTCAAAGTAAGGGGACAGATGTCAACCTTCCACAGCTCCCAAATGAGCTTACATCCAGGCTACAATCTACCCCTGCCAAAAGGGTGGTGTCTATTAAGACACGATTTCCTGTCTAATTTTTGGAAGCCATCAGTGCTGATCTTTACATGGTTCCACACCCATGACTAAAGTTCCCATTTATCTCTGACTTAATACCTCTGAGTTTCTGAATAGCCTTTTCTATGGGTATTCCACAGCATGCCATTGAGCATTCCTAGTTATAAATGTCCTTTCTTACTGTTTCTCTTGATTAACTGATTGACCTCAACCACAAAGTGTCCTAGATTGTGTTCTAAACCTGTTTTTGTATTTTGGTTCCAGCTTTGTCATGGGTGCCCAGACTTGAACCTTTGTTCCAAGCCTGTAGGGGGACTGTCTTTCGTGTTGCTTCTGTTCGGCCCTGGCCCTCCCTGTGCCAGATGTTTGTCAGTCAGCAGTTCTCAGTGTGCCTCCTTTCTGTTCTCTGCTGCTGAAGTACATACTGATCCTGTGAGGGTCCAAGTCAAATCAAAAGATATCACTGAATTTTCCAGATAACCAAAACGTGTCCTTCTAAACATCAAAATCTTTCTTGACTTAACCAGTGTGGGTGAAAATTTTTTCTAAAATGTATTATACAATATCCTTCTTCTTAAACATAATATCCAGAATATACTTGGCCAATTTTTCATAATAATAAACTCTCACAGTTACTGTACTTTCTGGCTAAGTGAAGTGTTATCACATTGAGGAAAAAATAAAAGGAGAGACAAACTATAACATTTTACTTACAGAAACCTAAATTCTAGAAAAGATTGATATTCTCATGTTTTATCCATTTATGTATCTCTGATCGTAAGCCAAGTTTATGATTAAAAGGAGTACAAAAACTATACAATTCAGATGTGCAAAAATGTATAATTTATTTTCTCTGAACTTATAATTCCTTATGAACCCCACTTCACAGCTTGGGGGTGGAGGTAGGGATGAGCAAGAGAAATTGATTCAAGCTTGTCTCAGTCTCTTCTAATTAAAAACAGTCTTCTTTTAGGCTGTCTCTTAGACTTTCAGAGATTTTACTCATCCCCATCTGTTAGTGGACAGAGCATCTGAGAATAAGGGAAAACACATGTCCTGTTGGTGATGGGAGAAAGAGATCTTTGGCTCCTCTCTAGACCTTGCTCTACTGAGGAGTGACTCGTCTTAACCAGGCATGTTCCCAGGAACCTGTCTGGTACCTACTGAATGTGGCTGGTGAAGCTCATGGTCTCTTCTCAGTATGGTCAAATCTTGGTGGTCCCACCTTGCTGACTGTTGATGCAAATGCTCTGAGATCTTAGTTGCATCCTTCTTGTAATACCTGGCTAGACTGTCCCAAAGGCTCTGCTCTGGGATCACCTGGATCCCTAACCTTGAGGACTCCAGAGCAGGTTCCCTGGCTCTCCACTCAGTTCCCCTCCGTTCACGCCACTCATTGCAGGGGTGAGGGAAGCACTGTTTTGGGCCCTTTGCCTAGACATTGCATTTAGTTCTTTCTCATTTACAATGTGGTGATACCATGTTGCTCTAGCTCCATGCTGAATATGGAGGCCTTTTTAAGGGGCTTGAAGTTTTCCTGGGCCATGCCAAGACCTCCTGCCTGAGACTCTTCCAAACCGCAAATATGTTTCTTTACCCCTGAATATCCCCTGGCATGTAGATTTGACCCTAAGAAGGCATAGGGAGACTAGAACCCCATCTGTTTCTCTCTCTCTTTCTCTCTCTCTCACATCCCTAGGCTTTCCTCTCTAATCAGATGATGGAAGACGCCCTTAACTCATATATGCCCACCTCTCGACTGTGATTTTTACTGAACCACAATGGTCTTGAGTCCAGCAGATTTGCCTCTTGATGTATGTGTAAGAAGGATTATTTGGAATTTAATAAAACCTTTTTATTTCTTAACAAGCCTGGATTTCCAAATTTTTGTTTTGCTGAAACTCAAAAGTCAACACGGAGATTTAAAGCTGAATGATGGCCTCCTTGTTCTAGGCTTTGTTTACCCTGTGCTCTTTACCAAGATGGAGCCCTGTCTAATAGAAGTTTCTGCAGTGATGGCAATGTTCTGTCTGCACTGTCCAATACTGTGGTGACAAGTCACATATAGTTGTTGAGCACTCGAAATATGGGTAGTATGACTGAGGACTAAATTTTTAATTGTATTCAACTTTCATTAATTTAAATACCAACACGTGGCTAGTAGCTCCTATATTGGATGTGCAGAGGAGCAAGAACCTTCGGGGCACAGGCCCAGGGAGCAAAAAGAATACAGCGGAAGTTAGCATGCAAGGCTTTTCAAAAATATGGTCCCCATTATAATAGTTTGTCACTTTTTTAAAAGTTAGTACTTGGTGGAAGTTTCTGGACCCTGTGCGTGCAGATGGCGTCGCCTGGGGCTTGAGCAGCTGCATGCGGGTATCGGAGACAATGGCCAAGAATAAACTAAGAGGACAGAAGTCCAGGAATGTATTTCACATAGCCAGCCAAAAAAAACTTTAAAAACAAAGCAAAACCAGTTACCACAAATCTGAAGAAGATAAACATTGTGAATGATGAAAAAGTTAACAGAGGAAATAAAGCTTTTATCGATAGGCAAAAGGAACTTGCACACTTCTCAAAAGGCCTTTCCCTTGAACATCTGCAGACACACCTGATTCCTCAGCAGCATCATGAAAACAAACCAGTTAATGTTGACGAAGCTACAGGATTAATGGCTCCATTGTAACAGTGGT
Source organism: Trichechus manatus latirostris (assembly GCF_000243295.1). Lineage (NCBI taxonomy): Eukaryota > Metazoa > Chordata > Mammalia > Sirenia > Trichechidae > Trichechus > Trichechus manatus. The sequence continues at coordinate 1,839,563 of NW_004444138.1, read as the reverse complement.
GATACATCAATTTCCCCCCTCCCCAAACGATTAGTCCAAAGGACTAATGGACCACAGCTACCATGACCTCTACTAGACTGAGTCCAGTACAGCTAGATGGTGCCCAGCTACCACCACTGACTGCTCTGACCAGGATCACAGTAGAGGGTCTTGGACAGAGCTGGAAAAGGATGTAGAACAGAATTCTAACTTACAAAAAAAAGACCAGATTTACTGGCCTGACAGACTGGAGACACCCCGAGAGTATGGCCCCCAGACACCCTTTTAGCTCAGTGGTGAAATCACTCCCGTAGTGCGCCATTCAGACGGGGATTAGACAGCCTCATAAAACAGGACTAATGAGGCACAGCAGTCCAGGGACAAGGACTAGAAGGCAGGAGGGGACAAGAAAGCTGGTGATAGGGAACCCACAGTTGAGAAGGGACAGTGTTGACATGTTATGGGGTACCACTGTCATAGGGCAATATGTGTACTGTTTAATGAGAAACTATTTGTTCTGCAAACCTTCATCTAAGGTACAAAAAAAAATAAAAAGAATTATCTATGTGAGATCAAATTGACAACAGCAACTCAAAAGGTTTGATGGGAAGCCTAGGGGACAGTGAGTTGAAGATAATGGTGATGGAATAATTTGGAAAAGGACAGTGAGAATAGCAGCACAACTGGAAGAAAGTACTCGATGTCACTGAATTGTACATGTGGAAACTTTCAAAATGGTGTAACTTTGACTATATATATTTTCACCAAAAAAAAGGTCCTCAGGGTCGAGAAGGGACAGTGTTGACACATCGTGGGTTTCTTAACCAATGTCATAAAACAGTATGTGTACTGACTGTTTAATGAGAAACTATTTGTTCTGCAAACCTTCATCTAAAGTACAATAAAAAAATTAAAAAAAAAAATTCCCCCATCTCCAAAAAAGATCAATAAATGTAATGTTTTATACAAAAAAAGTACTTTGTGATGTCTGGAATGATATATAATGACATGGCCTATTTCTGTTTCTGCTAGAATCTGTAGATTTTATTCAAAGAATACCGAACTCGCTAATTTTTTAAAAGAAATCAAGGTTGATAAAAACAAGTATTTATAGAAAATTTGGTATTCTGGTTCTTTTTAGGAAAAAGATCGAGAGCTTGAAATTAAAAACATCTATACTAATCGAATACTTAAAAATTTACATGACAAAGATGATTACCCAAAAGGTATGTTTTAGTTACTTTTTCTCAAAATCTATTTTTAAATATCTAGTCATATTTTCCTAATTTATGTAGTCAAACTAATGGATAGTTTAAAAAATTATTTTATTGGTCATTTTTGTGATTCTACATGAAGAATGCAACTGTGATGTGGTTGAAATAACTAGAAAATAGAAATGTTTTCCTGCCTTCCCATTCTGCTCACTTATGTCCTTACTCCAGGTGGACCGAGAGGATAACTTTTCAGCCTGAAGCAAAATGTCCACCAACAGTTAAACTTTCTAAGTGTATCTGTTATCCAGTGTGTGGGTTTTCTAAGTCAACTTCATGAGATATAATTTACCTGAATAAAATTCATCTATTTGAAGTGTAGACTTCATTGGGTTTATGCCAGATGCATATACCCATGTAACCACCACCCCAATCAAGATGTAGAACATTTCCATCTCCCAGGAAGCTCGTTTGCGCCCCTGTGCCGTCGGTAGCCCCCCATCCCCAGCCAGAGGCAAGCACTGATTTCCCATCTGTCACAAGAGCTTGGGTTTGCCTGTCCTAGGGTTTTATATAAGTGGAATCATAGAGCATGCAGTCTTTGTGTGCGACTTCTTTTGTGTGGCATGTTTTTGAGATCCATCCATGTTGTGGTATTTTTTCCTTCAAGGTAGTACATACGCCATTTTTTTCCCCAGAATCTCCCAGCATAAGATTCTGCTCAAAAGCGGCACAGTAGAAACACTCATCTCTATTTTGACAGAAGTAACTACATATTTAAAGGCAGCAACCTCACATTTCCTTGCCTTCCTTTCCTTACCAAAAAAAAAACAGAAACCCAAACCCGTTGTGTCAAGTCAATTCCGACTGATAGCTATAATCCAGAATAACAGTCACCAGAGAAGATGATCGAATCGACCATGGGTGGTGTTTCAAGGGAAGTGATGTCTAGATTAATGGTCATACACTTGAGCATGGATGGTCCAACCATTGATAATGAAGAACTCTCTCAGGGCATCATTGTGGGTTGCCCTTTCACAATTGCACATCTACAGCGTTGAATACCTTCTGCAGGCGGAGACACTGAATACCTTCAGCAGCAATGCTCTTATCCTAACACTTACTTTTTTATACTGTAACAGTGTGACAGCCATCACCTTTGTGGCCCAAAAAACACAGCAAAGCAGACAGCAGGGAAGAAAGGAAACTAGCAAATGTTATACATATATTGAAAATTTTTAGGAAACATCCGGTATACTTTATTATTAAATTACATACTTCATTGTTATTTTATGTTTAAAATGAGTATTGCTTCCAAATGTATAATAGGTTTCTTACGTATAATCTACCTGTTCTGTAGTTTCTTCAACGAAATCAGTACAAGCAGACAGGAAAAGTTTTTCATTTACAAGTATGAGACACCAGGAAACCCAAAAATCAGATGTTCCATCTTTGACAACCAAGGTACAGCAAATTTGAAATCTTCAGTGTCTAATTAGACATGTCTTTCCAAAAATAAAGTAGGCAATAGTCACTTGTTCTGTTCGAAAGGTGTTTGTATTATTAGAACAAAGCACAAGAACCCAAGAAATGTGTTTTTCTGTTTTTCTAATAGAGTAAAAAGACAGCAGGAAACTTTGCTTATAAAGAAAAATCAACTGAAATAAACAGAGAAATTCCTCACTATATCAGTAAACTACCAAACCACGAAGATCCTAAGAGAAAACATGAAGGTAATTTTAACAACTTTTTAAAAGTCTTTTCTTCTTATTTGACTTTTTTAAATTGTGAGTTACTGTATAATCTCAAAATATATATAAAACGCATTTAAAAAAACCCCATTGCCATCAAGTAGATTCTGACTCATAGCAACCCTATAGGACAGAGTAGAACTGCCCCATAGAGTTTCCAAGGAGCGCGCCTAGTGGATTAGAACTGCCGACCTTTTGGTTAGCAGCCAAACTCTTAACCGCTGTGCCGCCAGGGTTTCTATAAAATGCATGTAATAATTAAAATGAGCACATTAGTGTTCCCTAGACATCCGGGGCCCTCGTCCCCCTCCCAGCCAGGAACCACCATGACTTCCGTGCCAGTCATTCCCTTGCTTTTCCTCACAGCTCCCCAGTCTTACATCATCCTTAAACAATATACTGAGTTTTGAAAAACCGAGTAGCAAACAAATCCGGCTGGGTAAAGGGCAATATTACCACAATTAGATGGAGACTTCCAGCAAAAGTGAAGCTGAACAGACACCCTGGCCTCAGCGTCCCTGAAGCTGGGGAATCCGCTGCAAGGTGACTGGCTGAATGGTCCTGGCAGTGCTGGACCCCAGTCACGGCATCTGGCAGAGCCGCTCCAGAAGTCCCCGAGGGATGGGGCCAGAGGAAGTGGGCTTCTCAAGTTCTTCTGCTTTTAAGGTCACTAAACTTACTTCCAGCTCTCAGGAGCAGGTCAAAGCAGAAAACTTCTGTCGCTGAAATGAGAGTCCTCAGCTGACACGGTGCAGGGTACAACATGGTCGGGACAGCCAGGGCCTGGCGCACCCTGCAGTCTGTGTGGTGGGGGGTGTAACAGAGCGGGGGCTGTTGGGGTGCCAGCACTTGCGTCTCAGCGTCCTCTACCTCTGGGGCATAGCTGTCATCTGGGATCTCCCTTCACCATTTTCCTCACACCCCACTTCTCCACTGATGTTCTGTCTCCTAAATGGGTCTTTCTCTTTGTTGGAAAAATGTTTTAAAGTGCACAGCCTCCAGTAGCTCCTTGAGAACAGGAGCGTGTAAGGTGAATTAGTATAACTTCATGTCTGTAAATGCCATTATTCTGCCCCTACACTTAATAAGTGTATGACCATTAATTAATAATTGAGGATCCTTGGTGACGCAGTGGTTAAAGCGGTCGACTGCTAATGGAAAGGGTGGCGGTTGGAAACCACCAGCAGTTCCATGGGAGAAAGATGTGGCAGTCTGCTTCCATAGAGATTTACAGCCTTGGAAACCCTAGGGGTTCGCTATGAGTTGCGATCGACTCAATGGCAGTGTTTTTGTTTTTTGTTTTTTGTTTTAATTTTTTAAATATATACTTGACTAATAATTGGCTAGGTATAAAATTCTACATTCAACACAATTTTCCTCCAGAAGGCATTGTCCCTTGTTTTCATGTTGCATTATTGATGAGAAGTCTAGGTGAATCCCCACAGGTCCACAGGAACAACTCCCAAGGAAAGGTCAGTTCCTGATGATCAATCAATTCCCAGAGTTCACACAGGCACAAATCACTTGCATTCCCTTGGACCAGGGTGGGGAGCCCTTGTTGAACACACCAGGCAGGCATTCAGTAGAGGCCCCAGTAGGGTCACACCTTAGATGTGGGGCCAAATAAGCCTTAGAATAATGTTGAATAACACAAAGATCTGACAGACTCACCTGCAAGGTCGCCATGTCTGGTGAGGTTTGGCAGAAGCAGATGGTGAATCACACTTTGAGTTCTTTTTATGGTTACTGTTCTATTTAAGTTTTCCATTTATTTTTCAGTCACCTTTAGCAATTCATATTTTCCTAGAAAGCTTATTTGTTCATTTGACAAAAACTTTTTCTGCCAGGCATTGTTCTAGGCATTGAGGATACAGCAGTGAACAAAAACCCCTCTCCTCATGTGCGATGAGGCAGATATTAAACAAAATAAGCATGTTAGATGATGATGAGTGCTATAAGGGAAAATAGGAGCGGAGAGGGAGAAGGAAATGAAGGCAAAAGAGGGTGGGTGAAGTGTGGTTGAGAAGATGGCCTCTAGCAAAGACTTGCCAGGAGGGGAGGCGCGGTCCATGTGAATACTTGTTGTTGTTAGGTGCTGTCCAGTGGGTTCTGACTCATAGCGTCCCTATGTACTACAGAATGAAACACTGCCAGGTCCTGCGCCATCCTCACAATCATTATGCTTGAGCCCATTGTTGCAGCCACTGTGTCAATCCATCTCCTTGAGGGTCTTCCTCTTTTTCACTGACCCTCTACTTTACCAAGCATGATGTCCTTCTCTAAGGACTGATCCCTCCTGACAACATGCCCAAAGTATATAAGATGTAGCCTCACAAGCCTTGCTTCTAAGGAGCATTCTGGTTGGACTTCTTCCAAGACAAATTTGTTCGTTCTTTTGGCAGTCCATGGTATATTCAGTATTCTTCGCCAACACCACAATTCAAAGGCATCAGTTCTTCTTCAGTCTTCCTTATTCATTGTCCAGCTTTCACATGCATACGATGCGACTGAAAGTATATGGCTTGGGTCAGGCGCACCTTAGTCTTCAAGGTGATATCTTTGCTTTTCAACACTTTAAAGAGGTCTTTTGCAGCAGATTTGCCCAATACAATGCGTCATTTGATTTCTCGACTGCTGCTTCCATGGGTGTTGATTGTGGATCCAAGTAAAATGAAATCCTTGACAACTTCAGTCTTTTCTCCGTTTATCATGATGTTACTTATTGGTCCAGTTGTGAGGATTTTTGTTTTCTTTTAGATGAGGTGTAATCCATAGGCTGTGGTCTTTGATCTTCATCAGTAAGTGCTTCAATTCATCTTCACTTTCAGCAAGCAAGGTTGTGTCGTCTGCATAACGTAGGTTATTAATGAGTCTTCCTCCTGATGCCCCGTTCTTCTTCATATAGCCTAGCTTCTCACATTATTTGCTCAGCATACAGATTGAATAGGTATGCTGAAAGGATACAACCCTGATGTACACCTTCCTGACTTTAAACCATGCAGTGTCCCTTCATTCTGTTTGAACAACTACCTCTTGATCTGTGTACAGGTTCCTCATGAGCACAATTAAGTGTTCTGGAATTCCTATTCTTCACAATGTTATCCATAATTTGTTATGATCCATACAGTCGAATGCCTTTGCATAGTCAATAAAACACAGGTAAACATCTTTCTAGTATTTTCTGCTTTCAGCCAGGATCTATCTAACATTAGCAATGATATCCCTAGTTCCATGTCCTCTTCTGAGTCCAGCCTGAATTGCTGGCAGTTTCCTGCCAACATACTGCTGCAGCCGCTTTTGAATGGTCTTCAGCAAAATTTTACTTTCGTGTGATATTAATGATGTTGTTCAATAATTTCCGCATTCGGTTGGATCACCTTTCTTGGGAATAGGCATAAATATGGATCTCTTCCAGTTGGTTGGCCAAGTAGCTGTCTTCTCAATGTCTTGGCATAGACGATTGAGCACTTCCAGTGCTGCACCCATTTGTTGAAACATCTCAGTTGATATTCCATCAATTCCTGGAGCCTTGTTTTTCGCCAATGTCTTCAGTGCGGCTTGGACCTCTTCCTTCAGTACCATCAGTTCCTGATCATATGCTACCTCTTGAAATAGCTGAACGTCAGCCAATTCTTTTTGGTATACTGACTCTGTGTATTCCATCTTCTTTTGATGCTTCCTGTGTCGTTTAATATTTTCCCCATAGAATCCTTCACTATTGCAACTCGAGGCTTCAATTTTTTCTTCAGTTCTTTCAGCTTGAGAATTGCTGAGCGTGTTCTTCTCTTTTGGTTTTCTATCTCCAGCTTTTTGCACATGTCATTATAATACTTTACTTTGTCTTCTTGAGCCGCCCTTTGAAATCTTCTGTTCAGCTCTTTCACTTCATCATTTCCTCCTTTTGCTTTAGCTACTCAACGTTCAAGAGCAACTTTCAGAGTCTCTTCTGACATCCATTTTGTTCTTTTCTTTCTTCCCTGTCATTTTAATGACCTCTTGCTTTCTTCATGTATGATGTCCTTGACGTCATTCCACAACTCATCTGGTCTTCGGTCATTAGTGTTCAACGCCATCAAATCTGTTCTTGAGATGGTCTCTAAATTCAGGTGGGATATACTCAAGGTTTTACTTCGGTTCTCACGGACTTGTTCTAATTTTCTTCAGTTTCAACTTGAACTTGCATATGAGCAACTGATGGTCTGTTCCACAGTCGACCATTGGCCTTGTTCTCACTGATGATATTGAGCTTTTCCATTGTCTCTTTTGTGGATACCTGGGGAAGAGCATTCTGGACAAGGAAAATGTCCTGCAGGTCTGAAGAAGGCAGCGAGACTGGCAAGGGGGAGGACTGTAGGCGGGGTAAGGATTTGGGCCTTTTTTCTGAGTGGGATGGGAACCATAAAGGGTTTTGAGCAGGAGTGACTGGATCTGCCTCCTCGGGCTGCTGTGAGGCAAGGGCAGAGGCAGGGAGGTGAGAAGGCAGGGAAGAGGCTACTGCCATGACCAGGGCAGGAGACAAAGGTGACTCGGACGGGTTGGTAACATTTATATTACCAAATTTCTTAGTATAGTTATTCATACATTTTTCTAATGATTTTTTTTTAAAGTCAAATCTCTACATTCCCTTCATTATTCCTAGTATTTATTGTTATGTTTTTCCCTTGATAAAACTTGCTAAAGTTTGGTCTATTTTATTGGTCTTCTCAAATAATCTATTTTTTGTTTTGTTGATCAAGTCTGCTTTTTTCTACTTCATTAATATCTTGTTTTATGCTAATTTATCCCTTTCCTAGTCTTTTAATGGAATGCACAGTGTACTTATTTTTAAATTTTCTTATTTTCCAGTAAAATCATTGTTTGGCCTTTAATCTGCTTTTCTCTGAATATTAACCAAATCCTATAGATTTTTTTATAGTATATTCTCTTTATTATTTACTTGTAATTTCATGACAAAAATGATAGAGTTGAAGAACAGATTAGTGGTTGGGAGGCAGTTAGGGATGGTAGTGGGGAGGGAGTTGGGACCAAGACGCAGAACCAGGGAGATCTTTGCGGTGGTGGGACAGTTGGGTATCTTGATTGTGGTGGTGGTTCCATGAGTTTACACACGTGATAAAATAACAGAACTCCACACAATTTCCTGGTTTTGATAATGGACTATCGTTACGTAAGATAACTGGATGAAGGGTACGCAGGGCTTCTCTGTACTATTTGTGCAATATACTGTTAATCTAATTATTCAGAATAAAAAGTAGTAAAAAATAGTCTGCACTTGCAGTTTTGATTTCTCCCACAACACAGAAATCATTTAAGAGTAAGGTTTTGTTGCTGTTTTACTTAGTGAGCTATTTCTGAACAGGGTTTATTAAATTCTCTAATTGAAACTGTAATTTTGCCTGTTTTTCTCTTGGTATTTCCAGGAGTTTTTATGAGATATACAGACATGTACATTTTGTACTCCCTGGTACTTAAAAACCCATGGCTTTACCTCTCTGTCCTTACTTTTTGCTTTTTACCATTAATTCTTCTCTAATTTTAATATTTCCACAGAGCTTGGCTGGATTTCTTTTTTCCAATTCCCAGTACAACCTGGCTTCAAACACGAAAAGTTAACACATTCAACTATATTTTCTCCTTGTCTAGTATTTTTAAAATTCTAATCTTATTTCTATTCTTCTAGTGGTTTCCTTAAAATTTCAACAAACATATTTAAATGTGGTTTTTACTGACATCTAGAATTAAACATGTGAGGATGTCTCAGGACTAAGCAAGTTTCATTGTTATACATAAGGTCGCTCTGAGTACAAACCGACTCTACCACCCCTAACACAACATAATTTCCCTCACTCCTCCAACCAAACAATACTTCAGAAAGTTTTACATTCCTCTCTCTCCCTACATCCTCTGTCGCCTTTAGTTATTTTAATCATCCTTTTTTAAAATTTGTATCAAGCATCATCACAGCATAATCTTAACAATTATTTATAATTAACTCTACATTTTACTGATTTCTTTGCTCACTACTATTTCTTGAAATGTATTTCTCCTGGTAGGATTCCTTTATTTTCTGGGAGTATAAATGAATAATTCTATTTCAGAAAGTGTTCAAGTGTGAAAAACTTCCAACTGTGCACATCCAACATCTGTCCCCATTCTCCTTGACAAATGGCTGCCGTTCAGATTTATAAACGATGGCCTAGGCTGGTCAGCAGACAGTCGGCCATGGGTTTCTTGAGAACTCTTGTATGTCTGTTCCTGGAACAGGTCTCTCCTCTGAAAGGTGGCTGACACAGGGCTCTGTGAGTGCTTGGGGGCTTGGGTGGAAAACAGAAGGGCAAATGTGTCTTTAAACAGCTTTTTCATTTAATATACTGTAAATTTCTCTTCCTGTCTGTTCATGTTTATCCACCTGATTCTTAATTATAGCTGCCTAGATTTCCATAGGCTGCACATGCCATGATGTATTTAACCATTATTCCTTTAACAGACATTTAGGATATTTCACTGTTACTAAACCACACTGCAGTCGGCATCCTTATACTTACCTTTGTATGTTTTTGTAGGTTCATTCCCTAGAAGTGAAGTTGTTGGGTGTAGGGTATGCCCGTGTAAAATTGCCCCCCGCATACACAGTAGCAGAGGCTAAGTACTCAGTATGAGCACAAAACAGAGGGCTGCAACAGACATGCAGTTGGGCCAGATTTATCAGTCCTGAAGGCCACCCTAAGGACTGCCAGGTGCTCTGGTCTGGATGGCACCAAGAACCTTTAGTGACTTCAGCTGAAGGCGGCTGCTGCTAAATTCTGCTATTCAGGCAGCACCTGGCACAAAGAGATACTAGTTGACATGGAAATTAAATACTGAATTAAGAAAGGCAGCATGTCTTTGGAAGGGTAACAGGCAGACTTTTGGCATTAAGAAGTCATGAAGCTCTAGATTTGAATGAAATGCTATTAAGCATCACCGCAGTGTGATTTGTTCATGGATGCTGCAGGAAATAAAACATCTTTTCTGTAAAAAAACAATGTATGTATTAAAATAAAATTGTTCCCACCCCACCCCCCCAAAAAAAACACTATCAATTTGTGCTCCCACCAACAGGGAACAAAAGTTCCAATTTCCTCATGCTTTCACCAACTCTGGAAATCACATGCCAATTGGGTGGGTGAAAAATGTTCTCATTGTTTTAACATCATTATCATACATCCAGCTAGTAATGTTGAACATCTATTAATAGCTTTATTGGCAAACTCTATTTCTTCTTCTATAAATATCATTTTTCTTTTGAGCTGTTTCATAATTCCCAACTATTTGGAATGTTCTAGGAAAGTATAAGATTTCAAGCTTATAAATAGCACCCTTCCCTATATTCAAGTGTTTTTATATATTTATTATCTTTTCTGTTCTTTTAATGTGCTTGTCAGGAGGTATAAATAAGTACTCTAAAAATGCCATCTTAAAATAGAAATCCATTAGTTTTAAAGAGCACTAAATTGTCTGTTTTTCTAAAATAGATTTATCAAAGGAAGAGGGACATCTAGAAGTACAAGCACCTGTAGAGAATATTGACAAAAGACAAAAAGAGAAAAAGGCACATCAAGAAAAGAAAATCCCTTTAACTACAGAGGAACAAGAGCTACCATCAAAAAGAATTCAAGTAACTCATCCTGAAGAGGAAAGCATTCATGAAGATGATATAGTAAAAGAAAAGTCTAAAACAAATATACAATTAAATGACATGGATGAGCTACCTGGTAAGTATGTTGTTCCAAACATCAAAATACCCTTTCGACAAAGAAAGCATTATTCATTCACAGAAACGATTGAAAACTTGCATCATGGGCTTCCTACTTCAGGTGGACCAGCCAATACAGGCATCACGAGAAACAATCATAATACATACAAACAGCATGGTAACATAGAACTGAAGCTAGAACATTCAGCTAGCGGATATGAGCCCTCTTTTGGTAAGTCTTCCAGAACAAAAGTAAAAAATACAACTTTGAGAGATAAGAAAAGCAGTCTAATGGAAGAACTCTTTGGATCAGGCTATGTCTTAAAAGATGACCAGTCAAGTCCTGTTGTTATTAAAGGATCTGAGGAGACTTTGACAAGTGAGAAGATACACCATCTACCCCCCAGTCAGGCCTCCGCCAGCAATGCTTTTGGAGATTCTAAAATAACTGTGGTAAATTCTATTAAGTCATCTTCACCTACAGAAGGAAAAAGAAAAATAATTATTTAAATATAATCATTATCCTAATACATCCTGGTTCTTATGTGCCTTTAATCTTATAATTTAATGTGTGAGTTCTTTTCTTCAGTGCTTAAATTGACTTTGGATAATTAAGGATTTATTTTATTGCCAATCTAATTATAAAAATCCGTTGTATATTAGCCAATGATGACATTTTAAATACTAAAAATTACATCTTTTTTCTACAAGTGAAACATGTCTTTTATTGTTTTGAAAACCGCTTTACTGTATAGCTTTAATGTTATATGGAAATTCATAGCTTGTAAGTCTAAGTCAACCTAAGACATGTACATCTCATGCATATAAGAATTTTATCAGCAGTGGAGCTGCATTTTCACTTAAAAACACGGATGCAGCTTTGAAATGGGACATTATGATCAGAAGACTATTTTAAAACAAAAATGCACAGTAATTAGCAAGCTTGGTTTTATGAAAATCATTTTTGAGTGTTCTCTTATTCAGCTAAACTGGGCGTCTAAATATCCTGCCTTTATGGGTGACACTTTCCTCATATACACTTAAGATCAGTACTTTTTATTTAGATTTCTCACATACTTTTATCTTGACCTTTTTTCTATTAATGATGTTTTAAAAAACATAAAAACATATCAGTGTAATTAGCGTTCACTCAAGCTAGCTACTCAGTCCTAATGAATAAATTACACTTAGAATATTTAATATTAGGACGGTATAATGTTAATCAGTTAACTGACCTTCATTTAGTTATAAGAGCAACTTATTTATAATCGAGGCCATAACTATTTCCGAAGATGTTTATGGGTTGATGTGTAATATTAACACACTTTTTTAAATTGACAGAATAATAAAATAAACTTTTAAAAGAGGGTAAAAGTCATGGTGGAAGGAAAATTTCATCTAAAACCAAAATGAGATAAATACTATAATCGAGCATAATCTTTGATCTTTTTGGAAACCATGGTAGAAAGAGAGAGAGAGAGAAGAAAGGAAGGGAAGGAGGAAGAGAAAGAAGGAGGGAGGAAGAGAGGAAGGGAATTTAGAGTTCTCACAGGCCTATAGGGGAAAATATGCAAATACACATGAAATGACAAACTTGCCTTGTGACACACTAGAGAACTTGAGCATCAGAACAACCTCCAAAGCACACAGGACAACACCCATAGTCAGCCCAAGGAAAGGAGTCTAAAAGGAGGTCGCTTTCCCACATAATGCTGAGACCTCTGGGGCATCCAGCCTCAGTGAATGAAGAAAATTATCTAAAAGCCTGAGACTTTGTAACTATAGTCAGCCCTCATCCTGTTGGACAGCTTTAATTTAGATTACCTGGGTCTCTATAACCTAAAGCTAACAATTGTGCCACCAGGGCTCCAAAGTTTAAAGAGGTCCAGGGTGGTAGTATCCCCAAAGCGGTAGAAATGCAGATTCTCTCTGGAGGAACCTATTTTCAACCTAGGCCTCAAAAATTCCCACAGATAGTTGCAGGGAAAAAAACAAAACAAAACAAAAAAACTTCCAGTCAAAAAAACCACAAAACACAAGATAACAAGGCCCTAAGAGAGCCAACAGGAACAGCAGATATCGACTCAGACCTGCAGCAAAAACTTTGGTTATTGGAATTATCATGTACAGAATATAAAAGAAATGTTTAAATAAATAATAGAAGTTTTTGAAAATATGAATTAAAAGAGTAGGAACTATAATAAATGACCAAACATACGTGACAAAGAACTCAGAAGACAGAAAACATTTTAAATAAGAAATATATAATTTAAATTAACTCAATAATAAGTTTAACAGCAGGTGAGACCAGGATGAGAGTTAAGTAGAAAACAGATCTGAAGAATTTATCAATATTAAAGTACAGAAAGACAAAGAGAAAATATGAGAAGGAAGTTAAGAGACAGGAATATTACAGTGAAAGGTCCAAAATACATCTAATCAGAGTTCCTGAAAATGGGGAAGAGAGAATGGAGCAGGGCTAACACCTAAAAAGATAAAGGCTAAGAATTTTTCAGAACCGACAAAAGATACCAATCCATCGATTCAGAAAACTCAATGAATCCTAAGCAAAATAAATAGAAATTTTTAAAAACTTCACTTCTAGATAGATCATGATGAAACTGCAAAACACCAAAGACAGAGAGAAAATCTTCACAGCAAACACAGAGAAAAAGACAGCTTATCTTCAAAGGAACAAGTGGGCTTACAACCAATTCCTCAATAGCAATATTAGAAGACAGAAAATAGTAGAATAGTATTTTCAGTATGCTGAAAGAATAGCTGTGATCCTAGAATTATATACCCTGCAAAACTATCTTTCAAGAATACGTACAAAACAAACACTTCAAGAAAAATTAAAACGAGAAATTACCATCAGAGCCTCACTAAAGGAAATTTTAAAGCAGAGATCAGTAAACATTTTCTGTGAAGGGCCAGACAATAAATATTTTAGGCTTTGCAGACTATACAGTCCCTATCACAACTACTGAGTTGCATGAAAGAAGCCATAGAGAAATGTTCCAATAAAACTGTATTTATAAAAACAGGCATCAGGGTGGATTTTGCCTGTAGGCTGTACTTTATCAATCCCTGGTCTAAAGGATAAACTTCAGACAGAAAGAAAATGATCTGAGACGAAAGGTTGGAAGAAAGTGATAATTATGTGAGTAATTCTAAACAAACGTTATTGTTTTATACAATTGATCTCTTTTGGAGTTACAATAAAATAAGATACAGCTAAAGCACATGAAGCATATAAATTCAGAGGGGATGAAGTTAAGTTTTCTTATGGGTCTTACTCTGCTGGAGAGGAGGGTAAAATATTAACTGTAAACACTGATAAATTTTCTACTGTAAGCACTAAAAGAATAAAAAAGCAAATAACTTCTGTTATGAATTGTGTCCCCTAAAATAAATGGGTTGTAAATCCTAAACCCCTACTTGTGGATGTAATCCCATTTGAGAATAGGACTTTCTTTGTTATGTTAATGAGACCATATCAGTGTAGGGTGTGTCTTAAACCTTTGAGATACAATAAGAGCAGATTAGGCACAGAGAAGAAAGCACAAATGGGAGGGGAAGATACATACCATATGAAGATTGCCAGGAACCAAGGAACCTTCCCCCAGGAAAAAGAGACAAGGACCTTCCCCCAGAGTCAACAGAGAGAAAAAGCCTTCCCCTAGAGCCAGTGCCCTGAATTCAGACGTCTCGCCTCCTAAAGTGTGAGAAAATACATCTGTTCTTTAAAGCCACCCACTTGCAGTATTTCTGTTACAGCAGCACTAAGAAACTAAGACAACTTCCAAACATATTGGTGGGGGGGAGATGAGAGGGATGTGAAAAAACTATCAAAAGAAGACAAGAAAGAAAAGGGAAACAAAAAGGTGGAACAAACAGAAAGAACAAAGTTAAGATGGCATAAATTCAAATATATCAGTAAATTCAATAAGTATAAGTCTGTATGTTCCAATTAAAAGACAAAGTAAGACAGGATTTTAAAAAATACAGCTATGTAAATACAGACATATCTAAGCCAATGAGATACACAAGTTGAAAGTTAAAGAATGAGAAAAGGCGTATCAGGCAAATACTATCCAAATGAAAGTTAGTGTGACTCTGTAGGTACCAGGCAAAACAGACCTGAAGGCAAAATTCATTACTAGAGATACAAGAAGGTTACTGCAAGGCAATAAAGAGTTCAATCTAGCATCAATATATAACAGTTCTAACCATACAGGCATTTTAATTGTAACTTGAAAGTAAATAAAGCAAAAAATGACAGAACTACAGGTCCACATCATAATGGAGGATTTTTTCAGACACAGTAGTGAATAGATCAGCAGATAAAAAATCATCAGTAAACATAAAAATTTGAGTAAGACAATTGGCAACCTTGACCTAATGGACATATACAGAGCACCGCATTCAACAACTGCAGAATTTTTATTTCTATCACGTGGAGTATTAACACAATTTTGTTCTTAAATATTTGAAAGTTGTGGGAAAATGGTAAATTCTTACACTAATATGCCAACACTGGCTCTAAAAATATATATAAAACCTGAATAACCTCATAACTACTAAATAAATCAATAGTTAAAAATCTTCCAATATCTCAGGGGACATCTAGGTCAACTGGCATAACATAGTTCATAAACAAAATGTTCTACATCCTACTTTTTGAGTAGTATCTGGGGTTTTAAAAATCTTGCCAGCGGCCATCTAAAATACATCTATTGTTCCCATCACATTCAGAGCAAAGGAGAATGAAGAAAACCAAAGACACAAGGAAAAAGGAAAATATTAGTCCAAAGGACTAATGGACCACATGAACCAAAGCCTACACAGCCCTGAGACCAGAAGAGCTAGATAGTACCCAGCTACCACCACTGACAGCTCTGACACGAATCACAAAAGAAGGTCCCAGACAGAGTGGGAGAAAAATGTAGAACAAAATTCAAATTCACAAAAAAAGATTAGACTTACTGGTCTGACAGAGACTAGAGGAACCCCCAAGACTATGGTCCCCGGGTACCCTAACTCAGAAATGAAGCCACTCCCAAAGTCTACCTTTCAACCAAAGATTAGACAGGCCTATAAAACAAACAATTACACACGTGAGGAATGTGCTTCTTAGTTCAATCAAGTATAAGACACCAAATGGGCAACATCTGCCCAAAAGCAAAGATGAGAAGCCAGGAAGTGACAGGAAAACTGGATGAATGGACACGGAGAACCAAGGGTGGGAAGGGAAAGGGGAAGAGTGCTGATGTAACTGGCAGGGTTAAACTGTTCCTCTTCCTCCCATCACACCCAGGCTCTGTGAGTTCCTGATAAGGCATTCTGTGTAAATAGCCCAAGGTCTTCTTACTGCTCCTCTGCTTAAGGCCGCTTCACTACACACTGCTACCTCCCTCTATTAGGACATGAGCAATAAATCACAAACTGTCCTTAGATAAACTCCATGCTCATATCCCAAAAAAAACACACACACCCTCAGCCGCCATATTGCACCCCCCACTGCATGTTAACTAGTTCCTGGAATTGCCTGCCTATTCCCAGAAACTTCATGAATTATGCGTAAGTTCCCTATACCAAACCCTATAACTGCCCTAGAATCCCCAACCTTGAGGAGCTTGATTTGAGACTTAGTCTCCAAGCTCCTTGCTTGACTGGCTTACAATGAAGTCCACTTTCTCAAAGGCTTGGTGTCTCTCAGTTGACGGGAGGAGTCATGCCGGGCAAGACCCACCCTCATCAGGTTATACTGACAGATTGCCGGGATGGCAACCAATGTCACAAAAACAATGTGTATAAATTTTTGGATGAAAAACTAATTTGCACTGTAAACTTTCACCTAAAACACAATAAAATTTAAAAAAAAAAAATCTTCCAGCAAAAATAATAGAGAACTCAAATCGTTTTACCAGTGAGTTCATCATATATTCAAAAAATAAATAATTCAGGTCTTAACCTTTTCCAGACTATTAGGGGAGGGGGGAGGGGAAAGAACCCTCTCCAGTTCATCTTACGAGGCTGGCATAACCTTGATACCAAAACCACATGAGGAAAAAGAGAAGAATGCCCACTCTCACCACTTCTATTCATCATTGTACTGGAGGTTCTAGCCAAAGCACTAGGTAGAAAAATGAAATAAAAGACATCCAGATAGGAAAAGAAGTGAAACTATATTTGCAGATGACATGATATACAGAAAAACCTAAGGAACCCACACACGCACATACACACACACACACACAAAACTATTAGTATTGATAATCAACTATTAGTATTATTGCAGGATATAAGATCACGATACAAAAACCAACTGTATTTTTATACATTTCCAATGAACAATCTAAAAAGGAAATTAGGAAAAAAAATTCCATTTACAATAGCATCAAAAAGAATAAAATACTCAGGAATAAATTTAACTAAAAAAAGTATAAAACTTATACTGTGAAAACTACAAAATATTGTTGAAAGAAGTTAAAGATTGAAATAAATGGCAAAATATCCCTGTATTAGAAGTCTTAATGTTGTTAAATTACTCTCCAAATCTATACAGATTCAACACAATCCCTATCAAAATCCCAACTGGTTTACTTGTAGAAATTGAGAAGCTGATCCTAAAATTTGTATGGACATGGAAGGGACCCAGATTAACCAAAACAATCTTGAAAAAGCATTAAAGTTGGAGGACTTACACTTCCCAATTTCAAAACTACAAAGCAACAGTATTCAAGACAGCGTGATACTGGCATAAGAATAGATATACAGATCCACAGAATAGAATTGAGAGTCTAGAAAGAAACCCATGTGTCTCTATGGTCCATTGATTTTTTACAGTGGTGCCAAGAAAATCATTCAATGTGGGAAAAATCGTCTTTTCAACAAATGGTGCTGGGACAACTGGACAGCCACACACAAAAGAATGAAGTTGGACCACTACATCACCTCATATATGAAAATTAACTCAAAGGTCCTAAATGTAAGAGCTAAAATTTTAGAAAAAAACATAGGCATAAATTTTGTGACCTTGGATTTGGCAATGGATTCTTATATATGACACCAAAAGCAAAAGCAGCATGGCCAATATCTCTTATGAATATAGATGCAAAAATCCTCAACAAAATACTAGTGAACATATAGGGAAACCTTTATGATCTTGGAACAGCGAAGGGTTCCTAAGACACAAAAAGGATACATCATGCAGGAAAAGGATAAATTTGACTACAAAAAATATCTGTTCATCGAAAGATCTATAAACAACTCAACAAAAAAGACAAACAATCCAATCACAAAGTGGGCTAAGGACTTAAATAGACATTTCACCTAAGAAAATATATAAATGGCAAACAAGCACGTGAAAAGATACTCAACATCACTAGTCATTAGGGAAATGAAAATCAAAACCACAATGAAGTAACACTTCACACCCACTAGGATGGCTATAATTAAAAATAAAAACAAGCAAAAACTGGAAAATAACAAGTATTGGCAAGGATACAGAGAAATTGGAACCCTAGTGGGAATATAAAATGGTTGAGCCTCTGTAGAAAATAGTTTGGCAGTTCCTCAAAAAGTTAAACATAGAGTTACCATATAACCCCACAAATTCCACTCTGAGGAACTCCTCAGACAAGTACGTATTCATAACAGCACTAATCATAATAGGCATAGAGCAGAAACTGCCCAAATATCCATTAACAAATGAAGGGATAAACAATGGAGTATCATTCAACCATAAGAATGAATCAAGGACTCATACATGCTACAACGTGGATAAACCTTCAAAATACGCCAAGTAAAAGATGTCAGATACCAAAGGCTACATATTGTATGATTCCATTTATGTGAAATATCCAGAATAGATAAAAGCCTAGAGACACAACACAGACTGGTGGTTGCCAGAACTTGGGGGGAGAGAGACACGGAGGTATGGAGAACTGCTTACTGGGTATGGGATTTGACTTTCAAGTGATAGAAACGTTCTGGAACCAGAAAGAGGTGGTGGTTGCACAGCACTGGGAATGTACTAAATGGCACTGAATTGTTGACTTTAAAATCGTTAATTTTATGTCATGTGAATTTCACTTCAATAAAGTTTTTTTTTTTTAAATCTATACCGAAAACTGAATAGAGGGGCCCCAAGTTTGGAGATCTGCATTAAAGCCAATAAAGACTCAGTACCCAGAACAGAAAAGGACAGTCTAACAAATGGGCAAAAGCTATGGCCTGGCATTTCAAGAACAGGAATAGATGCTCAATCTTATTAGTAGTCAGGAATGCAAATAAACACCACACTGCCCATTTGGTTGACAAAAATTTGAGAGGATCAGGTGTTGGCAACAATGTTGCTCAAGAGGAACTTTATACACTGCTGGTAGAAGTGTATATTAGTTCAGCCACTGTGGAAAACATTCTGGCATTATCTAGGAAAATTAAACAGGCCCATGACTACAGCCCAGCCATTAAGATATTAAGAGTCCAAGGTATATACCCTGGAGATGCCCTAGCATGGCGCTCGGCACCAGGACACCTGAGAAAGGATGCTTGCTGCAGCAAGTTCTGTAACAGCAACACATTGGAAACAACCCAAATGTTCATCCACAGTCAAATAAATACATTGTATGTTTATGTAACTGCATTCTATACAGTAGTGAAAATGAGAAAATCATAGCTACACACAATATGGATCAATCTCGGTTGTAATCTTAAGTCAAAAGAGCAAATCGTAGAAGAATATATCTGGTATTTCATTCATATACAGTAAAAAAAATGCCAACCTAAACACTGTATTGTTTATGGATACAAATATGTGATAAAACTATGAAGAATATGAAATGATAAACAACATTCAGAGTGGTAGTTACAATGGATCAGGAGCACATCGGGGATTTCGAAGGTTCTTCTTCAATTGGGGTGGTAGTTAAAAGGATTTTCATTGTATCCTTATTCTTTAAAATTTACATATTTTGAATATTCTTTTATACCTCTCAATACTTAATATAACCAATTTAAAAGAAAGATACAGGAAGAGAATTTAGAGAACATAAAGGATGAAGCTACCCTACCCTTTAAAATCAAACCAAACCTGTTGCCGTTGAGTCGATTCCAACTCACAGCAACACTACAGGACAGAGTAGAACTGCCCCGTCGACTTTCCAAGGCTGTAATCTTTACAGAAGCAGATTGCCACATCTTTCTCCCACCCTTTAGATTCTTCAGTATCCTTACCCATAAAATAGACAAAAGCCAGACAATATACAATTTAAGATTGAACTCTATGGCAAGAGTTAATGCTCTGGGTGTTGATATGGGGTTCCTTACACTTTTGATCCCAAATGCTTCAGCAGAAAAGCTGACCGAAACAAGGAGGGGATGAGCTGATTGCCCTGGGATCCACGTTTGCAAACCACCTGCCAACCACCAGTACACAGTAGCTAGCGATCTGTTCCCATAAAGATTTCAGCCTAGGAAACCCTATGGGGCAGTTCTACTCTGTCCTATAGGGTCATTATGTGTTGAAATTGACTTGACAGCAATGGGTTTGTGTTTTTTTTTTTTATATCGGCAACAAAAGATAACGCAGGAGCACATAAATCCCGTACAAAAATGACTATAAATTTGTACATAAAAAGATATCCCTTCTTGATTTACCATAAATATAAAGCAAACCAAATTAGCATGAAAAGACTTTCAGATGCATTTTAAATCAAACGAATGTCTGCTTCCATGTAAAGAGCTATTAACTATATCCAATATTTTCTAAGAAAAGATATAAAACCTATAGCTATCCATAAACACCACATATACGTATAAAGAAAAAAGGAACACCCAAATATTAATACCAGAAATCCTAGCTCTGTGAAATCATGGGAAGCTTTGTTTCTTTGTTCCTTTTCTGTGCTTTCCAAGTTGGGTTTAAAAAAAAAAAAAAAAAAGGCAGGAAACAGGTGTTACTTTTTTTTCTCCAGGTATTACTTTTATAATTTAAAAAAAAAAAACTGTAAACACACATCAAAATTCATAAACGCGTGTAATGTCACTGGAAGCCTGAATGGAAACAGTGGTTAACTCTGAGAAGTGAGCCACAGCTGGACAAGAGACGGGTCTGAAGACGTACTCGTCACTGTGTCCCTTTTTGTACCGTGTTTATTATCCATTTAAAACTAAATACCATTTTTGAAAAAACACGACTCGAAACATAAAGGACATTTAAATGTCCCCTATTTAATCATTACGAATGATTAATGTACGTGGAAAGAAAAAGTTCACAGCTCTGAACTGTGACTCTTTTCCTCTAGCCTTAGGCCAAACACGGGATAGGCTGGACTGCGGAGCGGGCAGTCCCGGGGCTGCCCCTGGCTGCCCGCTGTGTACTGCAGAACCTGTCCTTTATGGACTGCGGGCCACTCAGGCGGGAGCCAGGTTCGTGCCCTCCAAGGACTGAGGGACTGTCAGGGTGTGTCAGCCAAGGGACCCTAGACCCTGCAGCTGCCCTGTCTGCCACAACCTCCTCCTCGGGGTGGCTTCTCACCCTGTGCAGCCAAAACGTACCCTGTGTGGTGACGGAGACACCAGAAGCTGCATCAGGGGTTCGAGTCCCGCGTGACGTCGTTTGCTGTAACTGGGGCTGTACTCTCTGCTCTGTAGCCTCTCTTATTGCTAAGTAAACGTGGTGCTGGGAACCCACAGCGTCCTGTGGATCTGAATTACAGGCAGAACCTGAACCCCACTCTGCTGGCCCTGCAGGGTGATGATAAACTGAAGTACCACAGCACTCTGTCTCTTCACAGTATTATTAGCAGAAATGATAACGACCTACTCAGTCATTAGGGAACACAAGAATACACACAATCCTTCAAAACCTAGTCATAGGAATTTAGCTTGAAGGTGCTGTGGTGAATGTGCTGTGGTTACCAGCTTAACTGCCAAAGACTCTAAGCAATCGTCACAATTACAAATTGGTCAGAGCAAGTAAGTGGCTGTAAGGAAGTCACACAAGCATTGCAAATATTTAAATTAGAAAAAAGTGTTTTAAAAAATAGATTTAGCAGAATTATACTTCATGGGCCAAATATGTATCAGTTCAGATGAATTTAATCGAGCTTTCTAGTTTTTTTTTTACTTTGTTCCATTCTACAGAGCATAAATATTAAATGTTTATAAAATACACTTCATTTTAAATGGGTTAAATACAAAACACACAATTTGAGCATAAAACAATACATTATGGTCTCATGAAAACATTTATAAAACACAATAATGAAAAATTAACAGCGTCCAATAAATGAGCAATCCTATGCAAAGGTGTGCCCCAACAACCGACATTTTGTAAACGGAAGAATTAAAAAACACAATGTCAATTAGTGTTATTCTTTTGGTAGTATTGCATGAGGTTAAAGAACAAATTTTCAAATTCTGGTAGTGATGTTAAAATTAAATTATAATCTGGATTAAAAACAGCACTAAGTTTTATAGTACCTAAACTGTTAGAAAATGCTGACTTTCTAGTTGGCAACATGACAATCATGTACCATGAGCGCACATCATGAGTGTCAGCAAACAGATGGCCATAATCGTACACATTTTTTTTATAAATCCAGGATTACGTTGGTTGGTACACGAGTCATAAATTGATCTTTCTGGTACAATGACAAGTGTACAAAATCATGATTTTTATGTAAGAATCCGATATAATGTCCAAGAACAAATGTGTACCTGTGTGCTTTCCTTTAAAAAAAAAAAAGAAGTATAAATCAGATTTTTAACCTAAAAAGCGAAAATCCATTTAACAAGTCTTGTAGCTGTATTTGTCTTACTTTTCAGCTGAAAGGGTGAAGCATGATAGCCACAACTTTGTTACAGACTAAAATCCAGCAAGTAATTCCAACACCACCTGAAAAGAAAAATTCAACATGAGAGAGTCTGCCAACAGTTCTGCCTACATTTCCTGCCTGTTACCTTTAATTTACAGGACGTAAGAGTATTTCACTTTCTTCTAAGCTAACAAAGACTAAGTGCTCATTTTGTGGGCTCAAATGCGTTAGGCTTTCTAATGACTCTCAGGGCTGGATTCTTACGAAGTAGGAGTCACACTGGACAACTGGTTTATATTTTATATTTCTCTTTCCTACCAGGCAGATGTGAAATACAATTTATGATGTTAATGCATGTAAGATCTTGGAGCAGGGTCTACTTACTTGTGTTTCCTTTCTCAATGAACACTGTAAAGGAAGCAACACTTACCCACTCCTTTCTCTTTCTTTTTTCAAATATTTTAATGTGTTTTAGGTGAAAGTTTACATAGCAAATTAGGTTCCTATGTAACAATATTTATACAAATTGTTCCATGTCATTGGTTACATTTTTCACAATGTGTCAACAGTCTCATTATTTCCAGTCTGTTTGTTCTGTTTCCATTAATCTAGCTTCCCTGCCCCTCCTTAGCTTCTCATCTTTGTTTCAGGGTAAATGTTGACGGTTTGGTCTCATATAGTTGATTATTTAAGGGAGCACAGTACTCACAGGTGACATTGTTTATCACCCAATCTATTAGTTGGCTGAAAGGTGACCACCGGGAGTGGCTTCAGTTCCAAGTTCAACGGGTATCTTAGGGTACCCAGTCCTTTCTTGCCCCACTGGTAACTGAGAGCCACGAGCATCACACCGTCCAGGTGGACGGGCTGCAAGAATGGCCAGTGGCTCCACTAGGATGCCTGCAAGGGGGCCTCCTGTTCTCCAGAAACAACAGACACCCAGCCAGCAGGGCCCCAAAGCAGAGGTCTTGGCCTGGGCCTGGCAAATGCAAAGCAAAGGAAAGGGGGCAGGGGAATGGTTCGATTGGAGTCTGTAAGACAGTCATTCCCTTGGACTTAGTAATTCACCTCCAGCATAATCACAAATCACAACCAAATATTAACTGACAAGCATATGTGCTGCAGCATTATTCTCAACAGCAAAAAATCAGAACCTAACTAAATAAATATCCTATAACAGAGAAATTAGTAAATTATGAGCTATCCAAATGAAGACCAGCCATTCAAAATCTCTTACAAAGAAGTTTATTGATATGGGCAATGGCTTACAATGTAAAATGAAAAGAGGTATAAAATTATATGTACTAGATGACTTTAACGGTATAAAAACAAAAAGAAAAAAGAATGAAAAAATATACCACAACGTTAAGAGGGGTCATCCATAGCTAATGAGGTTGTTTTTTCAAATTGTTCCGGTATTTCTAATCACTCTACAATGACATACACTACTTTTAACACTCAAAAAAGTTATCTTTCAAAAATAAAAGGATCAATTGCTGTAGAGAGGTAAAGAATACTAAGGATGAAAAGAAGCCACAGGATTTGGGAAACAGAGGCAGTATTTCAATGAATGAGGGATCAGACTCCAAGTGCTGGGCCTGGATTCCGGAAGCAGACCTGAGTTTGAATTCTAGTTCTGCCACCTAACATTTCAGTGACAGTGGACAAGTAACTTCTCTAAACCTTAGTTTTACACGCCAAGAACCGTGCAAGGCTGAGGCACAAAGCACCTGCTCACTACAGAGTGAGGATGATGATGATGTCAGGTCGACCTAACCTGCCACCAACCACCTCTTCATGAGCCTGTCTATAATTTTCCAGAAAATTCTTACCTGCGACTCTAGTAGGAAACGCTACGAGGCGATCTAGTGGGGTTATCCACTTACTCGGCACCACAGCCACAGGCACAGAGTAGTACTTCCAAATAAGCGAAATCATCAGTGCAGCCTGGAAAGACACTTCTGGTGAGCGCAAACAACCTGCCAGTCAGGCAACAGATGACTACAGAAAGATGGAAACATTAAAACGATTTATGGAAACTCCAGATGGATGACCTCAAGCCCTCTCAATCCAGTCTGCGTGCCAAAAGACATATACGCAATGTCGTTAATGTCCATCCACTGTTGAAACCTTGAAACGTAGTGTCTAATGAAAGGCTAGTTCGCCAAGACATCTAGAACACACTACGCAACAACGGGTGTGAAATGGCGTTTTACTGACTTTTCGCATGAATAGTATATACACGCTATTTATATTAGCTGACAAACAAAGCAAGGGCTCCTATAATACAGATGTTCCTTTCTCACTGAGTATCTCTTTTGAGTAGCCAAACTATGCTAAACACAACTTAATACTGAAGAAAGCTCTATTACGCCTCTATCTAAGATCCTTGGAACAAGTTACCTCTCCCATCCACATATGCGTGTCAGTTGGTGTAAGCGTGCCCTCTGTAAGTTCAAATGGTGGAGAAAGAACGGATGCTTTCTTTTCCTTCTTTTGCTAGCAAAATTCCTTCAGTTATCCTCAGTCCCCAGGTAGCCTCGAATATACCTCCCAGATCAGCAGACCTCAAGAGGGCATCTGGCCTAATTCCTATGTCTCGGTGAAACCTATCTCTTATCAAAGTAACAGTGCCTCAGATCCAGTTTCTTAAATATACCCAACAACCTGGGCTTCTTAGAGGTGTTGCTTGAGTTCTTTACCACAGTGAACAGAAGGTCACACAGAGTACTGAAACTCAGAGATCATTTAACACACCCAGGAGCCACTAAAGCGCCTCCATGAAAACCACACGGTAAAGTCGCAGCAGAAGTGATAACAGTCACATGGGAAACTAAAAAAATTAAAAATCCCCCAGATGAGAAAGTTGGGAATTAATGGTTTTGGATTTTAATGGGAATAATGAGTTCCCTCTCTGAAGGGTGGACAGTCATTTATATGCTTGCTGTTTAAGCATACCAGATAGCAAGTAACGACCAAAATGATCAGCCATATTGGAAAATCCAATGTTGAAATAAGCTTCTCTCACTTCACGCCCTAAAACAGCACTGGAATCAAGGCAATATGAAAGATCTCCTGAGAAATCACTTCAGAGCTCCTTTGCTAAAAAGTCCCAGTTAACAGAAAGGCTTTCCTCCTCCATCTTATAAATTCACAGAGTGTTCAGAGTCACATGCTGGAAGGGCCACATGCCACTGTGGCTAAAAGGGGGGATGCCTGAATCCCAGCCCTGGATTCTGCATGACAGTCCAATACCAACTTAAAAACCCCAGGTGACACAACAGTACACTTACTTGCAATATGTAGAAAGCAACACTTATAACCCATTTTATTTTGGCTAGCTGAGCTGTCCGTGCTTTCACTGAAAGGAAAAACAAGATGAAATCATTGTATCGGTCAGGAAAAATGAAGAAAATATCCAAGTACAGAGAAATGTTACTTTCTCTTATAAAATATTTTGATTATAAATCTTAACACTTGTTCAATATATTTAGGAAATACAGAATAAAATTTTTAAAAAGTCACCCACAATCCCACTGCACCATTACAGGTATGCGTCACTTAACGTCCAAGATACATTCTGTGACATAGGGCATTACGTGATTTGGATGTTGTGCAAACACCAAATCATATCCAGGAGAGAGGCACACAGGATGGTGACCAAGCCTAGCCCAGCCTCCACCACAGCGTGCTGTGCCGGCTGCCTCAAGGCCTGCCGCAGCCTCCCTTCTCCTTCCTTCCCTCTTCCCTGCCTGCCTCCCCCGCCCCCACTCCATGGGCTTATTTAAACCCTTAAATTTGAAATAAGTTGACTTTGAAGCAAATCTAAGAGGATCCTAGATATTTCTGTGTTTAGAAAGCAAAGGTTCACCAGCAAATATGGAAAAAGTAATGATCATTACTGGGTTTCTTTCTAGACAAGCAAAATGTTTCTATCAACATTTAGAACACCCAAAGCGCAAAGCATCTATCGTAAGATCTTCAGGTAAAGATTTCTCTACCAGGCAACTCTTAGAAGTTTTCAGGAATGCAAGTGCCACCAGTACCGTGCGTTTTGAGCTTATCAGTCATCTTGTTGATCTTTCTTTCCAGTCTGGCATATCTGGCGAACTCATCCATCATGTTGACGGTGGAGAGCTCTTGCTTCATACCCTGGATCTCTGCTCTCATCTGTGACTCCTGCTCGGCATCCTTCTGCAGTACCCTGGACATCTGGCAGAGTGGACAGCTGTGGTCAGCACCTTTCCACGCAGAGCTCACATCCCTCCCACCTCCTCCACCAGCCAGTCTGCCGCCCCTTTCAACCAAGCAAGCCAGCCTTCACTCAGGAGCCTCTGCTGCCTTTCTCCTGCTCCATGCACCAGTCACAAAACCAAACACCAACTCAGTGCCGAATCACTGTTCAAATCACGTACTTCCTTTTGAAGATATATATGCCCAAGGATTGCTACGATACTCATGTATATATCATTCAGTATAAATATATAATTGGGATTCTGAAATGAAAACTTATTCCATCCCCAGAGCTGTCATTCAAGTGACAGGAACACTCGTCCCCCTTCACTTCCTGAAGAACTCAGTCCTACAGTGAATGGGGCGGAGCTAGGTGATGTGCGGGTAGGGGTGACAAAGCCAGTGACGCGGTGGTAGCCCACTGCAGCGCGTCACAGCCCAAAATGGGTGAAGAGGGAGTGCAGCGGCCCAGCACAGGGACAGAGAGGAGGTCATTGCCCCAGACGGGGCCCCTAGCAAGGGGAACTGGGGCCATGCAGAGTGAAATAGGGGTCCCCAGACAGGGCAGCCTGGTGTGGGAGTCAGAGGCTGAGCAGGGCAAGGAGGATGCACGTGACAGGAGGCACTGTGCCAACACAGGGGTCAGAGCCCACGGGGGACGAGGTGGGCATCCACACTGGGGAGTGGCTGGAGGTGGAACTGGGAGGCTAGTCACACACAGAGGCTTGAGCAAATAAAGTAAACATATTAAGGAGAATGGAAACCTATTTTCTCACTGTCAGAGAAGAGCGTTAGAAATACGGATTGGAAAAGAACTAGGATGAGCCCTGTGGGTTGAGTTAAAATTGGAAGTATGGACCTGAACTCCTGGCTGTCAATAGATAGGCATATATAGATAAGTGGTTGGTAGGTAGGTAGATCTGGACAAAAATGTATGTGAACAGGTGCCTCCCACCAGCCAGCCTCAGCCAGGAAAGGAGTACTTGCATGTGCTGGTCATCCACAGCCTCTGCTGCCTTTCTCCTGCTCCCCGCACCAGGCACAAAACCGAACACCACCTCAGTGCTGAGCCACTATTCAAATTACGTATTTCCTTTTGAAGATATGCTCGTGGATTGCTACAATACACGTCACCAGACGGCCCCTCTCGCGCGTATCTGCCGGTACAACTTCCCGGCCACCAGGGGTATGGGAATGTTTTGACAGTGGCCGCCAGGTGGCGCCCGACAACAGGCGGGGCCGGGCCGGGTCCAGGCGTCAGGCCCACGAGGGCGCTCTAGCGATCACGTTTCTCATCCGGGGATTTAAGCGGCGGCCAAGCGGGCATGGGGTGGAGGACGAAGGAAAAAGCTTGAGAGGCTTCTCGGCGACCAGCCCCCGTGAACAGTGATCATCACCCTGCCACACACCAGACACAAAGCCGTTCACCAAAATCACCAGCCTGGTGACACTCAGAAACCAGGTCATAAGTCAACGAAAGACCAAGGATTTCTTTCAGACTGAAGGGGACTAAAGAGACATGACACCGAATGAAATGTGATTCTGAACAAGACCCTTCTGCCTTTATAAAGGTCGTTACTGGGACACTGAGGAAAGCCTGGCCAGGATCTGAGGATTAGATGGCATTATGTACCTTATAATTGCAATGTCCCTCAGGCGTCAGTTTGTCGTACTGTGGGGGCTTGTGCGTTGTGATGTTGGAAGCTATGCCACCAGTGGTTAAATACCAGCCGGGTTACCCATGGTGGACAAGTTATAGCTGAGGTTTCAGACTAAGATAGACTAGGAAGAAAGACCTGGCAGTCTACTTCTGAAAAAAAATTAGCACTGAGTAAGGAAGACCAAAGAAGAATTGACACCTTTGAATTATGGTGTTGGCAGAGAATATTGAATATACCATGGACTGCCAGAA
Organism: Trichechus manatus latirostris; assembly: GCF_000243295.1. Lineage (NCBI taxonomy): Eukaryota > Metazoa > Chordata > Mammalia > Sirenia > Trichechidae > Trichechus > Trichechus manatus. The sequence continues at coordinate 1,810,914 of NW_004444138.1, read as the reverse complement.
GAACACACACATCTGTCTTGGAAGAAGTGCTGCCAGAGTGCTCCTTAGTAGTCAGGATGGCGAGACTTCATCTCACATACTTTGGACATGTTTTCAGGAGGGATCAGTCCCTGGAGAAGGACTTCCTGCTTGGTAAAGCAGGTCAGCCAAAAAGAGGAAGACCCTCTACGAGATGCATTGACAATGGCTGCAACAGTGGGCTTAAGCGTAACAACGATTGTGAGCAGGGCGCAGGACCGGGCTGTTTCATTCTGCTCTACATGGGGTTGCTATGAGTCGAATCGACTGATGGCACCTGACAAGTTGCGAGGTGGGGTCACTGTAGGAAGTAAACACTAAAGTATTCAGGCTGATTGCTCAGGTTGACAGCTTACTCTGAAATGGTTCAGGGGAAAGAAAAACCCAGTTCTTTCTCCTGCATGTGTAACTTTTCTGCAAGTTTGTGTTTGTTTCAAAATTTAAAAATAGATGAATAAAAAGATGAAAGGGGATAATGCATGTAAAGTGCACCTGGCCCACAGCAAGAGCACAATACATGAGCTTGTCCCTCCAGCTCACAGCTGCAGAGAGTACTATATTCTATCTTTTCCCTGCGTGCCGTGAGGAAACCCTCCAACTGCCGCAATCTCTGCCGGACAAAAACCGCAGAGTAACTCAACCACGGCGGGGACACCGCCCCTCCCCGTTGCCACGGGCCGCGCATGCGCAAGCTCCTGGGTCGGACGCCGAGGCCACGACGGTGCCAGCGCAATGAGGCCCTTCACCCGGGCGGCGGGCCGGCCAGGGCGCCTGCGCAGTGTATATGCCACTGCTGAGCACGGGCCGGAGGAGATTTACACCGCAGCTCTTTTGGGGTTCCCCTGTCCAGGCGTGACCACTCGTCAACATTCTTACTAAAGGAGATAAACTCCAGCCTGATCCACCCTGGAGAAGAAAATGCCCTTTGCCGTCGAGTCGATTCCGACTCATAGCAACCCTTGTAGGACAGAGCAGAGCTGCCCCATAGGGTTTCCAAGGGGCACCTGATGGATTCAGAACTGCCAACCTTTTGGTTAGCAGCCAAACTCTTAACCGCTACGCCACCAGGGTTTCCGGAGAACAAAAGAGGAAGGGCCAAATTCTCCTTTTAAAAAAATCATAGAATTACTTTTCAAAAGTAGGTCTGCAGATGCTACTTAAATTTTATAAATCAAGAAATAAGAGGTGCAAGATGGGGAGGTGGCTTTTTGAGGTGAAGGAAATAGTCTATACCTTGATTGTGGTGGTTATCCTAAAGACCCCTCAAACTGCGAACCTAAAAAGGGTGAAGTTCACTGTATGCAAATTCCAGTCAGTAAATCTGACTTTTAAAACTAGAGTTAAAAAAAGAATAGCGGTGCAAACATTTATTTAGCAGTGGTGCACAGTGGTGATGCACTCGGCTGCTAACCAAAAGGGCGGCAGTTCATTTGAATCCACTAGCCCTCTGCGGGAGAAAGATGTGGCAGTCTGCTCCCATAAAGATTACAGTCTAAGAAACCCTATGGGCCGGTTCTACTCCGTTCTATGTAGGGTCGCTACAGGTTGGAACTGACTGGACTGCAACAGGTTTGGTTTTTGGAATCTTTACAGAACCATTATACCAGGTCTTTTCTTCCACGGCACCACTAGAAGAGTTCGAACACCAACCTTAGGTTATCAGTTGAGCACAAACATTAATCCAAGGCCCCCTTATAAGTGTAACAATATGCTAGAATTATGAATTGAATGGTAAGATTTAATGAGACTTCAATTTAAATGGAAAAATCAAATATTAATTTTTAAAACAAAAATAAATCTCTTAATTCTATGTACTCAAAAGTCATCTTCCGGGCCATTAAAACTCACACTCGACAGAAACAGGTAAGCTGTCACCCTTATCCCCAGGCAGCAGCCGCCTGCTAGCCTGCGCTCACATCTGCACTCCACCACCCAATGACTGCTGTTTGGGGGCAACTCTCTGTGCCTCATCCACCTGAAAAATAACTGGTGGGATGATGCCTTTTACAGCTCATGCTCACAATAAAGGCTAGCTCTCCCTCTCAGGAACATAGTGGGCAACCCTGGGAGTGACTCTGTAACTCGGGCTGCCTGCTCAGGTGTGAACACCTGGACGATGCCTCCGTTTCGGGAAAAGACCGAGGTCCCTGTGAATCTCCAGGTCCAGAAAAGCCCCAGATGCCGCCAGGCCTCAGCTCTAACACTAGGCCATCCAGTCGGGACCCACCCAGTCAAGGCCAGCCTCACTCCCCCTTCTCCCACACGGCTCGCCCGCACATGGGCTCCCTGTACATGGGTGGGCACCTGACCCGAACCCAAGCCGAGGAAAGCAACCAGTGGCTTGGCCATTGTTACAGAACAGGAGACCCCACAGGAGGAGTTGTTACCGCCTGGGCAGGGTGTGGGACGAGCCTGGACACCTGCCCCACCCGCTGACTAGGCCAGTAGTAGTGTGCCTGCGCAGTGTGCCTCCACCGCACAAGCGTGAAGCAGGCACTCGGTAGTGGCGTCTTTCTCTCCCCCACCCCCCCACACAGGCTGAAAGAAGCCTTGGATATTCTACTAAATGAACAAGGCTCTCTCATCCATGCATCCGGTAACCAGCTTGAAGAGACAAAGGGAGGGACCCTCAGGAAAATTTCAACCAAGGACCAAGGTCCTTAACCAGGCAGCCTACGCCCACCCCAGTATTCTGCCGAGATCCTCCTCCAGGGACACTGCAAGGCTTTGTTGCGCAAGAGGGCTTCTCATACTTCAGAAACTTCCTGAAGAGCCTCAGGTTATGGGTCCTTGAATAACTGATGGGATGGGGACTGATTTAGAAAATAATATTGGAATCATTATTCCCTGTCCTTGAGCATAGAGAACATGACCCAGCTGGAGCTGGGCTCACAAGGCTCACAAGGACTCACAAGGACACATTATCTGGGCCCTGAGGTATAAAGACAATAGCTAGGATAATCTTAGAAAATATCTTTTAGGGAACCTTTCACATAAGCCAATCAAACAGAACACAAAAGACTGTCCACTCTTACCTTTTTCTATTAGCATATAGTGAAAGAAAATTTGTTGGACCAGTGAAGACCCTCCTGACTGTCACTACTGAAATCTGTACCAATGATTGTTAAGAAAAACAATTCAAAATGTAGGATCGCAGTTTCTAGCCAATCTGTGAAAAGGTGAAGCTTTCAATGGTTCTGCTCATTTTGCAATGTTAATATATACCGGTCATTCTGTAATAGTTCCTTGGACTCGGGCAGACATGGCTCTAGCAGCATGCTTGTCCGTTTTCCCATTCTTGTCTATTCTGTAATTTCCTTGGATTCGGGCAGACATTAGCTCTGGCAGCACGGATGTCCGTTTCCTACTTTTGCCTTTTTGGATATATGTCGAATAAAACTTTCTTTTTGCTTTACTGAACTTTATAATGTTTTTACCCTACAATAGTATGCTCCTGTTACCGCAATAACACGGATTGGAGCTGCCTGCCACAACAGCCAATTCTGAGACAGGGTGAGGTGAGCAGTAAGGGTTTTATTATATATCGATATATAGGAGACAGAGGGGAATAGATTCCTCCAAAAACCCATCTCACCCACTGGAGACTGGCAGAAGGCTTTATAGGGATAGAATTATGGGTCTTAGAAGTTTGTGTTAGCTCCCCCTTGAGGTGGTCACATCGCAGATGAGTTCATCTTTTCTTCGGGGTTATCTGGTGACATCCTGGTTTTCTTGTCCCAAGATAGGTGCTTTGTTCGGTTTTTCATTCCTAGACCATTATCACTTGTTTTCCACCCTCCAAGGAGGAACATCGGTTAATCTTAGACTTTTTATAGAGACTGGAACGTGAGGGGAAAACAAGATCATGAGACAATGCAGGGGTTAGCAATGGGGAGTAATCATAGTGAGCAGGGCCTATGCAGCCTCTTCCACTCCTGCACTTCCTGCTTGACCAAAGAAGCTTCAGAAATAGGGCAGGTTACTATACTGGGTTGTATAGTGTCCAAAGTTCATGCCCATCTGGGACCTCGGAATGTGACCTTATTGGAAATAGAGTCTTTGCAGATGTAATTGCATACGAAAGCTGGACAATGAATAATGAAGACCGAAGAACTAACGTCTTTGAATTATGGTGTTGGCAAAGAATACTGAATACTGCCAAAAGAACGAACAAATCTGTCTTGGAAGAAGTTCTGCCAGAATGCTCCTTAGAAGCAAGGACGGCGAGACTATGTCTCACATACTTTGGACATGTTATCAGGAGGGACCAGTCCCTGGAGAAGGACATCATGCTTGGTAAAGCAAAGCATCAGTGAAAAAGAGGAAGACCCTCAACAAGATGGATTGACACAGTGGCTGCAAAAATGGGCTCAAGCATAACAACTATTGTGGGCATGGCGCAGGACCGGGTAGTGTTTTGTTCTGTTGTACATGGGGTCACTATGAGTCAGAGCCAACTCAATGACACCTAACAACAATGACAACAACAACTGATGTAATTAACTAAATGAGGATGAAGTCATACTGGATTAGGGTGGGTCCTTAATCCAGTAAGTCCCTGGGAGACGCAATCGGTTAAAGTGCTCAACTGCTAACCAAAAGGTTGGAGGCTTGAGTCTACCCAGAGGCCCCTCGGAAAAAATGCTGGACAATCTAATTCCAAAAAATCAGTCACAGAAAGCCCTACGGAGCACAGTTCTACCCTGACACACATGGGGTCACCATGAGCAACTGGTTTACTCCAATATGACTGGTAACCTTATAAGAAAAGAAAAAGACACACACAGGGAAAATGGTCATGTGAAGATGGAGACAGAGATAGAGTGATGCATCTACAAGGATTGCCGGGCTCCCCCAGAAGCTGGAAGAAGCAAGAAAGCGTTCTCCTGCAGAGCCTTCAGAGGGAGCACTGGCTTAGCACCTTCATTTCGGACTGCTGGCCTCTAGAACTGTGAGAGAATCAATTTCTGTTGTGTTAAGCCACCCAGTTTGTGGTACTGTTACGGCAGCCCTAGGGAACTAATGCAGTTACAATCTGATGTACATGGCATGGCCCCAGACCTGACAGCGCTGTATTCTGAATCAAACTCTTTCTAGAAATTCTCCCTCATGAATCTTTACCACCTCCTTCCTCGAATCAGAGACTGTGAGGAGGGAGCCTCTAACAGTTGTAAAGGAGCAAACATTCATTCACCCTCCACCCTTACAGCTGCTCTTCACAGTCCCTCACCACAAACCCAGTAAGTAGGCAGAGTAGGCCTCTATTGTCACTGTTTTGGAGAACAAACATTAACACCAGTTAGGGGGATGTACAGCACCATATGTTATCCTTGCTAACTTGGCCAACAACCTTAATAAAAATGGTGTTACCAACAAGGGGAAACCTGTTTAGGGAAGCTGACTGGCTTGAGATGAGAGAAGTTATACAGCCTGTAGAAGGCAGCATGAGATTTAAATACAGGTCCAAAGACAAGCCCAGTGCTCCTTCACCTAAATTATGAATAACCTGGGAACCAGTTGGCATGGCACAACTCTGACTTGTGACAACCTCCTCCATGTGTCCAGAGTGGAACTGTGCTCCACAGGGTTTTCAATGGCTGTAATCTTTCAGAAGTAGACTGAGACTGCCACGCCTTTCTTCTGAGACACCTCTGGGTGGACTCGAACCACTAACCTTTCCTTTAGTAGCTTAACCATTTGCGCCACCCAGGGACTACAGCCACCCTCCTAGGGTGCATGTCTAGACCTCAGCAATAATCCCTTGTGACAACTGACTGGCTGATGAGCATGTGTTTGGTGCAGACTTGGGGAAGGTGCCTGAGATGTCAGCAGGTTTACCTATAACTTCCATCATACCCCAAACACACACTCCTTGCTCCTCCATCTGTCACTGAGAAATTATGACCAACACAGGTTCTTTGAGCAACTGAGAGTTCAGTGTGGCTTCAACCTGAGGTGAAAACAAGTGGGGATACAAAGGAAGAACGGAAGTGATACTGTGATGCTGCAAGACAGGCAGGGACCAGCTCTTCAAGGGCCTGTTACACAATGCTAAGTAAGGACCTGGGAGAGGACATCACCAAACCACCACTAACCCATATCACCAAAGATTCTGAACGGGGAGGGGGCTTAAGAGACAATTCTCATGTCTCAGGACAAGGGTAATAAGGCCCTCGAATAGAGCTTTGCACGTAACAGTCACTCACTGAATACTGGTAGAATAAAACACAAAGGAGCAGAGGCCCGGTCCTGTCTTACACACATTCCGCCCCTCCTCGCCCCTCACACACATACATTTATATTCTCGAAAGAGAAAAGCAGGAAGAAATTAGCTTCCCCGGAAAATGTTAGCACTCATGCACCCAATCTTTGAAGTCTTAGTCCGAGTCAGACAGTCCTTACTCCTGCTGGGGATACAAAGGACACCCTTCCCCCAGGAAAGCTCCTGATGTCCCATCCTCACCTCCATTCTGTCCAATTTGCCACCAAATCCCTATTTGTGCTTCAGCAGGCAGGAGGACAGAACCAGGAGAACCCCAAACCAAAGATCACATCTCCATCTCAACAGTTACCAGTTGGATGGCTTAGGGCAACTATTTAAACTGTCTGAGCCAGCCTTCTCCTCTCGGAGGGTAAGGAAGATGGGATAACAATATTCACCTTTCACAGCGACCGTGAAAACAGGTGCTGAGATAATGCACTAACTGCCCGGCATTATGCCCGGCACGGTGCTTGTCGCTCCCTCCCTTTCTGGAAACAGCAGCCTTACATTGTACGGGGATTCTCTCTACATCTGCCTCCCCACCCCACCTGGCACTGCATGCGAGGAAGGCCCAGGGGCCTCTGGGAAACCAGGGACGCGGTGCTGGGGTCAGGAATTAACGAAATGAGCGCGGCTGGCCACCCGGGCAGTGGGAACTCCCAGTCTGAGGCACTCCGCCGCCCCTCTTCGCGAGGAGACTGCAGCCATGTGGCAATGTGGCCGAGCGTGGCTAGTTATTTCTCTCCCCACCCTTCCCAAGAAATTCCAGAAAACCAGTTGGAGGTAAAGCTTCTCAGTTTTCAGACGTTAGCAGCTGATTTTAAAAAATCTTAAAACAATGCAGAACAACCAAAACGCTTCTGCGGGCCGAATCTGGCCCACGGGCGGCCACTTTGAGATCCGTGTCTACGGCGGGCCCTCCGGGGACTACTCCCCACCGACCCCTGGAAGACCAGGCAACCACTTACGAAGGAGGAAAAAGACGGGAGGAGGATCCTGAGAACATTGCACGCGAACACGAAGCTGAGCACCAGCAGCCACGCCCAGCGATCGGCCTCCGCGGCGCTCATCCCGGACGCTCGCTGCGGCGCCGGCACAGCTACGGCAGCTCCATGGGGACCACGTTGCCTGCCGCACCCACGCCCGCGCCTGCGCAGTGAGGCCTGGTGCCCCCCAGCAGTTGCGCACCATTGCGCCTGCGCACTACGCCGCACTCATGGGAACGTGGGAACCGGGAGGTGGGGACGTTTTTCCGGTCCCGGTGGAGCGGTTAATTCATTCCAGCCCTTTCCTTGTCCGTCCGGGCTTCCGTAGCCCTCTTCCCCAACTGGCCCAGTTACGCAAATTCCTGTGGTTCCACTACCGCTGTCTCTCTAGTTTGGCTGCAGCTGCAAACCACTTACGGTTTTCTTTAAATTGACGCACTTTCATTCCTAAATAAATTTATCTTAAGCCTTTCCATAACTGGAAAACTACAGTTATTTGCCACTATTACATGGCTATACGAAGAAACGTTTTGTAAGCAATGTTATATGTAAAATGTCTTAAATTTACATTTCAAAACTAAACAATGTGATATGTTAAATGATTTACAAAACCACATACCTGTGTTAAAATTAAATAACTCCCCAGAAGCCTGGACAACGCTCCAAGACTTCCGGGCGCCTTATCATTAAGTACACCTCGGCATACCAACCTCATTAATCTCTCAAGAGTGCCCCTTCTTGTTTTCCCAAGGACCTTGCTCACTTTAATGGTAGGTGTGTTGCTGGGTGAAAAACCCCAGGTTTTGCTCCGCGTCACTTGTTACAGCCAATACATGAGGCCGTGGTGGGAGATCAAAAAGACCCCTTTATTTCCTAGTGCGAGGAAAGGAGCAATCGGGGCTGTTGCTTCTAAGGCAGCTTGGGGAGGTGGGCTTTTACAGAGAGCAGACAAGGAAATGCAAATTCATCATGAATATTCAGGTTGACCTTCAGGCAGGCGCTCAGAGCTTGGGATGAGTATGCATTTTCTTTAGACAAGGATTTGATCACCCGAGATGGAAGAAGAGGTTTGTTTTCTTTCATTAGTATATTAAGTCTCCACCCAGAGGCGGGTCGAGGCCATCTCTGGCCCGTTATGTAGTTATCTTGTCAAGGACAATTTTAGAAGAATATGCAGCTTATTTCTGCTCAGTGTAGGAGGATAAGCCTGAGCTGGTGTCTCTTAGAAGGCTTGGACTGTGTGGCTGCCTGCCTCAGATGTTTAACCTAAAAGTTTCTTTTTCCCAAGACCTGTATCTCCAGGATTTTGTGTATTCCATGTGACTTGTTCTGCCCTACTGTATAACCGCGAAAGAACCAACTATATGTTCTTTTTTTTTTCCATAACTGAACATGGTGGAAACACTAGGGTCTAACTATTTCTGCCCAATGAGAGTCTCCTCAAACTGGCCAGTCTTTGCTCCAGAGCTTCCTGTAGAGTATGCCAAAACTTTGTCAGATCTGCATTATGATTTGAGGCACTCCTTGTTCAATCTACTTTCTCTAACTCTTTTCTTTCACATGTATCAGATCAACATCATGTGACCCTAATACTCTACAACATGTTTTCTCCTTTTTAAAATGGGTGATTGAGAGCTTGACATAACTAACGCCATGATGAACCTATGAGTTTTTTTCTGCCTGCCTTCTCTTTTCCGCATACCTTTGTTAATTAATGTGTTTTGCTCTGTCCGGCCACCTGTGACTTACAACCCCCCACATGAGATTAGAGCCTAGATGCCCAGTTTGTAAATGTTGAGCCTGATAAGGAATCTCTTGTAGTTGTCTTGTAATGTGTAACTCATCCAGCCATGTGTGGGTGATGTGCCAAAAGACACTTCAAACTCTTGTAAAAATCATATGTAAGCTCTAATGTAAAATTGCCTTTCAGGACTCCATAGAGACAGACTGTGTTGCTGTTGGATTCCCCGTTGGTGGACACCTCCTAAATAAACTTTCTTACTCTTTCTGACTTGGAGTACGTTTCATTGGCTCAACTGCTCCAGGGCATGGACCCTAATCGGGCAATGATCACGATCTGAAGGCTTTCCCTGCCCAATTATGCTTCATCCCCGTTTTTTCTTTCACAGACATTTCACCGGAATCAACTGCTTGCACACTTAATTCCATCTCAGTGTCTGCTTCCTGGAGGACCCAATTCACAGTGGTAGTTAACAAGAGATGACTTCCTCCCCATGTGACCGTGGGTGTAACTTCAACTCTCTAAGCTTCAGTTTTCTCACCTATAAAATGAGGACACTATTACCTCCTTCTTTGGGCTGTTGGGGGGCTTCAATATGTAAAATATTTAAGAATTTTATGAGGATTAAATGAGAGAATACATGTAAAGTGCTGAGCAAACCACCTTGCATATAATAAGTGTTTAATAAATGTTAGCTGCTATTTTTATGGAAGAAATAAGGCCAACTGTGGATGGGGATTCTTTGGCTTTTTTCCAGCCTGATGGATATGTTTATTTGCCTAACATCAGAAAGATGTTATTATTTTTTCATTACCATTAACATCTTCATCTGCAGTGAGAAAAGAAGTATTGATCACACCAAGCCAGGAAGGTAAAAGTTGATCCCAAGTACAAGTAATTGTAGTGGTTTCTAGCAATATATTTCTTTCTTTTTTTTTAAATTGTGCTTTAGGTGAAAGTTTACAGCTCAAGTTAATTTCTCATTCAAAAATTTATACACATTATTTTGTGACATGGTTACAGTCCTCACAATGTGACAGCACCTTCCCCCTTTCCACCCCGGGTTCCCTCAACTATACATTCTTTATCACAAGATTGTAAATAGCATAGAAACAAAAAACTACTGTGAAATCAAATTTATATTAAAAATATGATGTTTTATTTCAAGAGAGCTTCTCTTATCCATGAATGTAGAAATTCCTGACCCAAAATAAATCCACCATCGTTTTTAGTTTTTTTTTTTTTCTTTCTTTCTCTCCCACCCAAAATGGCTGTTCCAAAGAGCAGATCATAACAAAGCCTTTAACCTGTGATTAAATTAGAAAAACTTGGCTTCTTTAATTTGAATTTCTGGAGGTCTCAGGACTACAGGTGGGTGGAGCGGAGAATCTTCTGGGAAGTTACTCACACATACACCTGTTAACTCAGTAGCCATTACATACTTCATCACCATGGAAACCTGTATTCTTTAAGCAAAAGTTATTTTATTATTGTTGTTAGGTGCCATAGAGTCAGTTCCAACTCATAGCAACCCTATGTATCACAGAAGGAAACATTGTCCAGTCCTGCACCATCCTCATAATTATTGTTATGCTTGGGCCGCTTGTTGCAACCACTGTGTCAATCCATCTATTGAGGGCCCTCCTCTTTTTCAACGACCCTCTGCTTTACGAAGAAAGATGTCCTTTTCCAGGGACAGGTCCCTCCTGATAACATGTCCAAAGTAAGTGAGACAAAGTCTCGCCATCCTTGCTTCTAAGTTATTTAAGTGTCTGAATTCTCTGAAGCCTTGGTGGCACAGTGGTTAAGAGATAGGCTGCTAACAGAAAGGTTGACAGTTGAAATCCACCAGCCGCTCTTTGGAAACCTTATGGGGGCAGTTCTACTCTGTCCTATAGGTTACTATGAGTCAGAATTGATTCAATAGCAATGGGTAGTGGGTGAATTCTCCATTCTCTAGGAGCAGTTTCCTCTCACATGAGACGTTTCTCCAATTTGCAAATTGTTTATTAAATCATAGAGCAATCAAATGTTGTATTATTCTTTTGAATTAATATATGATCATATTTTTAACACCGCTTTGCCATAGTGGTGTTAAAGAGAAACTGCTGATTTACAAACGTGTCTCTTTCTCTCTTAATAAATACTTGATCTCTTTAATTGTCAAAGTCTTATTGTTTTTAATACCTGAAAAATAAATGTATTTATCAGATGGCACTATTTATAATCAGCCTGTAATAAAATAATTGGAGTCCCTGGGTGGTACAAATGGTTAAGAACTCAATTGCTAGCTGAAAGGTTGGAGTTCAACCCACCTAGAGGCACCTGGGAAGACAGGCCTGGTGATCTGCATCTGGAAGACCACAGCCTTGAAAATGCTGTGGAGCAGTTATACTCAGCACTCATGGTGTTGGCATGAGTTGGAATCAACTTGACAGCAATTAACAACAACAACAATAAAATAATTAACCTAAATTTAGATAAATATTAGGTTTGTCAAAAACCTAAATGCTTAGAGAAACACCAAAAATTAGTGTAACAGAATATATTTATTGTGAGTAGATATGATTTGAATAGGGCAGCCACACTTGAACATGTTGGGAAGGCACTTCGTGGAGGAGACAGTGAAAGCGGGTTATATAGGTCATTCCTATGTTAATTTCTCAGAAGGTGACATCAAAGGACAAGGCAGGTTACAGAAACAGTAGCCAAGGACATGCCATACATCCTAAAACAGCCTCTAGTCAGACCCTGGAGTTCCTGCTTCTCAAAGCGTGCTGCATATAAATAACTTTCCAAAAGAACCCAATGCCTAAAGCAAAACGTTCTCTCCTAAGCTGCTCACTAAGCTACTATTTGACCTGAAGGTGAGTCCAGGAACCAGATCCCCCAAGGTTCAAAAGGGCAGATGGCCTGTGTGGGTAACCCCGATTTCAGGAACCCAAAAATCTGGACTCCAGGAGAATCTAAATAATTTTGTAGTGTGTTTAATAGCGTTCCCCAAAAATTCATATCCACCCAGGACTTCAGAATATGACCTTATTTGGAAATAGGGCCTTTGCAGATGTAATTAGTTAAGGATTTCAAGATGAGATTAGATGGGCCTTAAATCCAATGACTGATGTCTTCATAAGAGAAAGGAGAGGAGTTTGTGCAAACAGAAACAAATACAGAAGAAGGCTATGAGAAGACAGGCAGAGATTGGAATGCTGCTGCCACAAGCCAAGGAGCACCGGCAGCCACCAGAAGCTAGAAGAGGCAAGGAAGGATCCTCCCCTAGAGCCTTCAGAGGAAGCATGGCCCTGCTGGTATTTTGATTTTGAATCTCCGGCCTCTAGATCTGTGAGGAACCCTGGTGGCACAGTGGTTAAGAGCTGTGGCTGCTAACCAAAAGGTCAGCCGTTCGAATCTACCACAGACTCCTAGGAAACTCTATAGGGCATTTCTACTCTGTCCTTTAGGGTCACTATGAGTCAGAATCAACCCGATGGCAATGGGGTTTTTTTTTGGTAGAACTGTGAAAGAATAAATTTCTGTTGTTTTATGCCACTCACTTTGTGGTACTTTGTTACGTCAGCCACAGGAAACTAGTACAAATTCTAACTCGTGTGTGTAGTTGGATAAAGCAAAAGATGTTTAACTGCCTCCTCTGCTATGGTGGTGCAGTGGTTAAAAGCTTGGCTGCTAAGCAAAAGGTCAGCAGTTTGAATCCACCAGCTGCTCCTTGGAAATCCTATAGGGTAGTTCTACTCTGTCCTATAGGGTCACTATGAGTCGGAACTGACTTGGCAGCAACGGATTTGGTTTCTGGTTCTGCCATGGTTGGATTCTGAGAACTAATTCCTAATCAAAGTGTTGCATGAAGCATGGTTCTACAAATTTCTGTTTCAAGAAAACATATGAAACAATGCTCTTCACTAGCACTAGAGTGAATCCGTTCCATCAAGGGGACGGCTTGGCTGCTGGGTAGCCGCTGAACTGACCAAAATGAAAGAAAAAGTTGGAGCATGCCTCTCCTCCATAGCCTTCTGCTCTAGCAGATCATGCCAAGCTACAACCAGGTTCCCAGCTCCTCTGCTCACTAGGGATTTAGAGGGAGAAGCCACCTCGCAATGGCAGCGCCTTCTATCTGCCCCCCATCTCTGCCTTTGAGGCTGAAGAGGAGAGCTGCAGCTGTTCCCTACCCTCTCTATACCACACCCCACTCCCACACACCCCCTGGAGGAGGGTCACCCAATTCCTGGTGAGGTGGGAATTTGCCAAAAAACACTAGAGAATTCCCTTGATTGTGCAGCAGTGGTGAGAGAGGTCCTGGCATTCTGAGGCAACTCAGTTTGAATGATTCAGCCCTCTCTCATTGCTTTATCTGAGTAGTTTTCCAAAACAATCACTAACAGTTGAAGGCTGAATTCTTCAACTAAACATGTTGAAAGGAAATATGAAGGCCAGGATATTTCAGTATGAATCAGTCTAGATCTAGTTCAGATGAAAGTATTGAACAAAGCTCATATCCAGTCTGTGTTAGCTTCCTATTGCTGTTGTAACAAATTAACACAAATTTGGTGGCTTAAAATAACACAAATTTATTATCTTACAGCTCTGGAGGTCACAGGTTCCAAAATGGGTCTCACTGGGCTAAAAATAACGTGTCAGCAGGGCTGTGTTCCTTCTGGAGGCTCTAGGGGGGAATTTGTTCTTTTGCCTTTTCCAGCATCTAGAGGCTGCTTGCATTCCTTAGTTTGTGGTCTCTTCTAACTTCAAAGCCAGCAATTCCATCACTTCAGCATCGCCTTCTCTGACTCTCCTGCCTCCCTCTTTCACTCTCTAGGGACCCTTGTGATTACACTGGACCCACCTGGATAATCCAGGATAATCTCCCCCATTTAAAAATCTTTAATTTAATTACATCTGCAAAGTCCTTTTGTCAAGTAAATTTAACATATTCACAGGTTCTGAGGCATCTTTGGGGATCCATAGTTGTAACTACCACAAAGACCGCTATCATCATCATGGAAATGAACCAAAATGGCAGCAGCAATGACTCTACAGAGAAGAATCCTATTATCGATTTATTAATGAACTAGATGATGAAGAGTATCAGTGAGACCATAAGTTTCAAGGTACCACTGGAGAAATAACCTCCAAAGAACTACAATAACTGTTAGATGAGTCAAGGCACATGCCACATCTCAGCCTGACCTAAGAAACAGGGAAAGTGGGGCAGACACCAGACTTGGGAGTCCCTAAAGAAAGTTCAAACGGAAATTTTCTGTTAAAATACCTGGACACCTTTCGTATACGAAGTGCATCTTGAAATGGACAAGATGGAAACCAAACTTGGAGAACTGGGAGCTGAACAAACCCAATGAAGAGTGTCAGTTTCATTTGGACATGGTAGTAAAAGTGGATTTGAAATTTCTGATCAAATTATATAGGCATTCAGCTCTGAGAAGTTCCCCAGGTGGTGCAGTTTGTGTGAGACTATTAAACTAAAGATTGGCCATTTGTACCCCCCCCCCAAAAAGGCCCCATAGAACAAAGGCCTAGAAATCTGCTCCCTTAAAGATTATAACCAAGAAAATCCTATGGAGCAGTTCTACTCTGTAACACAAGGGGAGGTCGTGATGAGTCAGAATCAACTGGTTGACAGTGGGTTTGGGTTTTGTTTTGTTTTTTGGTTCAACTCTCAGATACCAGCAGAAATGATACTAGAAATCAGCATCAAAAATCAAATACTACTGTGGTAAGACAAACAAGAAATCAAACCTCAGTGAATTTCAACTGCAGTAGTTCCAGAATTCCAAGGACTATGCTTAAAAGTGGTTCAAGGAAGCAAAATTCAGTAGAAGAATCTTTCCCAACATTAAGACGATTAAAAATGGAATTGGGGATCAGTGGGCATTCTTAGACTTGTTGTTCCAAATGCTAATTTGGGTGAGTGGTTACACAAACCAATCAGATAGTAGTGAATTCAGGTAAAAGTAGGGACAACCATTTGAAATAGCACACATTTGGAAAAACAGGGCTAGAATTAATACTACAGTGAGAAATAAACAATCCAAAGCCTAGAGCCAATAAGGTTATGGTCTACCTTCAATAATCAAAAAACCAAAAAAATCAAACCCATTGCCATTAAATTGATGCCGACTGATAGTGACCCTATAGGACAGAGTATAACTGCCCTACAGGGTTTCTAAGGCTGCAATATTTACAAAAGCAGACCGCCACATCTTTCTCCCTCAGAGTGGCTGTTGAGTTTGAATGCTCAACCTTCAATAAGCAGCTGAGCGCTTAACCACTGTGCCACCAGGGCTTCTTCAATAATCAAAGCCATTCATCAATTCAGAAACAGTGACACTGTTTATCTTGAGGAATACAATTCACAAAGGGAAAGGAGATTTTTACACAAACCTTTAGAAGATCTCTTCGGAGAAAAGTGTAACTTTGTAGAGGCAGATAGATAACACTTCAATATTGCTTGATTTTTTTTTTTTTTTTTTTTTGATGACAGGGTGAATTAGTAAGAAAAACATACAGGTTTTAGCAGCTCCTTTCCCTAAAGAAAGGTCAGCATTAAGTTTTTAAAGTCCACTTAGAAAGGCCTCCTCTGGAATGAAGAGAAGCATCTGGAGATGGCCTGAGGTTAAGTTAGACCAGTGCATAAGAGATCCAAATGGACTGAACATGATTCAGGAACTAAAAGAACAGGGTATTTCTTCCACCACCTGCTACCTGAGCTAGTACTACCTCATTCATTAAAAAAAAAAAAAAAGTAACATACTCCATTTTGAAAAATGATATCACTCTCTGAAACAGCAGATAAGATTGGGTAGACTGATTTTGGAACCTATTACACTGCCACAGTAGTCAAAATGGCCTGGTACTGGTATAACAACAGATACATAGACCAATGAAACAGAAATGAGAATCCAGACATAAATTCATCCTCCTATGAGCAGCTAATATTTGACAAAGGCCCAAAGCCCGTTATATGGGGAATAGACAGTCTCTTTAACAAATGATGCTGGCATAACTGGATATCCATCTGCAAAAAAAAAAATGAAATAAGACCCATACCTCACATCATGCGCAAAAACTAACTCAAAATTGATCAAAGACCTAAAAATAAAATCTAAAATGAAAAAGATCACGGAAATAAGAATAGGAACAACACTAGGAGCCCTAATAGATGGCATAAACAGAATACAAAACATTACTAACAATGCACAAACACCAGAAGAGAAACTCGATAACTGGGAGTGCCTAAAAATCAAACACTTCCGCACATTAAAAGACTTCACCAAAAGAGTAAAAAGACAATCTACAGACAGGGAAAAAAAATTTTGACTACAACATATCCCATCAGGGTCTAATCTCTAACATTTACAAGATACTGCAAAACCCCAACAACAAAAAGACAAGTAACCCAATTAAAAAATGGGCAAAGGATATGAATAGGCACTTCACCAAAGAAGACGTTCAGGCGGCCAACAGATACATGAGGAAATGCTCATGATCATTAGCCATTAGTGAAATGCACATCAAAGCTACAATGAGATATCATCTCACCCCAACAAGGCTAGCATTAATCCAAAAAACACAAAACAATAAATGTTAGAGAGGTTGTGGAGAGATTGGAACACTTCTAAACTGCTGCTGGGAATGTAAAACCATTTAGGAAATCGATTTGGTGCTTCCTTAAAAAGCTAGAAATAGAAGTACCATATGATCTAGCAATCCCACTCCTTGAAATATATCCTAGAGAAATAAGAGCCATCACATGAGTAAATATATGCACACCCATGTTCATTGCAGCACTGTTCGCAATAGCAAAAAGATGGAAACAACCTAGGTGCCCATCAACGGACAAATGAATAAACAAATTATGGTATGTCCACACAATGGAATACTACTCAAAGATAAAGAACAACGATGAATCCACGAAACATCTCATAACATGGATGAATCTGGAAGGCATTATGCTGAGTGAAATTAGTCGCAAAAGGACAAATATTGCAGAAGACCACTATTATAAGAACTCAAGAAAAGGTTTAAACACAGAAGAAAACATTCTTTGATGGATATGAGTGTAGGGTGGGAGGAGAGGGGTATTCACTAACTAAATAGTAGACAAGAATTATGTTAGGTGAAGGGAAGAACAACACACAATACAGGGGAGGTCAGCACAACTGATCTAAACCAAAGCTAAGAGGTTACCTGAATACAACCACACATTTTGAGGGACAGAGTAACAGAGGCATGAGTCTGGGGACCATGGTTTCAGGGGACATCTAGGTCAATTGGCATAACAAAGTCGATTAAGAAAATGTTCTGCATCCTACTTTGGTGAGTGGCATCTCGGGTCTTTAAAGCTAGTGAGTGGCCATCTAAGATGCATCAATTGGTCCCAACCCACCTGGAGCAAAGGAGAATGAAGAACACCAAAGACACAAGCAAAATATTAGCCCAAGAGACAGAAAGGGCCACATAAACCAGAGACTCCATCAGCCTGAGACCAGAAGAACTAGACGGTGCCCAGCTACCGCCAATGACTGCCCTAACAGGGAGCACAACGGACAGTCCCTGACGGAGCAAGAGAAAAGTAGGGTGCAGAACTCAAATTCTAGTAAAAAGACCAGACTTAATGGTCTGACTGAGACTGGAGGAACCTGGGAAGACATGACCCCCAGACTCTCTGTTAACCCAGAATTAAAACCATTCCCGAAGGCAACTCTTCAGACAAAGATTAGACTGGACTATAAAACATAAAATGATACTCGTGAAGAGTGTGCTTCTTAGTTCAAGTAGATACACGAGAATAAATGGGCAGTTTCTGTCCAGAGGCGAGATGAGAAGACAGAAAGCAACAGGAGCTGGTTGAATGGACCCGGGAAATCTGGGGTGGAAAGGAGGAAGGAGTGAGCTGTCACAGTATAGGGAGAGCAACTAGGGTTACATAACAATGTATGTATAAATTTTTGTATGAGAAACTAACTTGAGCTGTCAACTTTCACTTAAAGCACAATAAAAAAAAAAGATTGGGTAGAAAACACTATTTTTTTTAACTGTTGTTTTTTGCATACAAATAACTGTAGGAAGTTTATTTGCTGGTCATTGACCAGCAACTACGGCCAACTATGAAATACGCAAAGGAAACCAGAGGAGATTAAACGGCAAAGAGGCAGCATGAGCAGGCCATTGCAAGCTCCTTGTATTTCAGCAAGGGTAGGCAAGCCAGAACTACCAACTGCTTTTACTTAAACCAGTGTTTTTCTTCCAAAAATTGTGCCAATGTCTGCATATCATTGCACCTAGTAAAATTTAAAGAGTCAGCCCTAATAACAAAATCACATTTTTCAGAAAAATGTTATACATAATACATTCAGAATGAGTGTTTGCTTTTTCTTTTTCTTCTTTTTTTCTCTGAACATGTTGTGTAGGTGTTTGTGTCTCTTGTATTTCTTCTTTTACACCAACTACAGGTTGTTTCAAAATTACGTCATTATCTTCATTATCATCATTCATTTCAGCCACTTCAGATTTTTGCCTCTTGGAAAATGTTGGTGTACAAACTGCTGCGGAGCCCTGGCTACTCAGTCTCCTCAGGAGTGCTAGGAGTACTTGAAACCTTTTCCTTGTTATAGGTAAAACCTGACTGTCTTAGTCATCTAGTGCTGCTTTAACAGAAGTACCACAAGTGGATGGTTTTAACAAAGAGAAGTTTATTTCCTTACAGTAAAGTAGGCTAAAAGTCCAAATTCAGGGTGTCAGCTCCAGGGGAAGGCTTTCTCTCTCTCGGCCTTCTCATCAGTGTTCCCCCGGACTAGGTGCTTCTCAGCGCAGGGACCCCGGTCCAAAGGATGCGCTCTGCTCCCGGCACTGCTTTCTTGATCATATGAGGTCTCCCTGTCTCACTGCTCACTTCTGTCTTTTATATCTCAAGAGATCGCCTCAGGACACAGTCCAGTCTTATAGATCAGGTCCTGCCTTACTAACACAACTGCCACCTATCCTCCCTTATTAACATCATAGAGGCAGATTTACAACATACAGGCAAATCACACAGTACCAGGAATCATGGCCTAGCCAAACTGATACACACATTTTTGGGGGGACATAATTCAAACCATGACACTATTTGTAGAGTTCTGAAAAGCAGTGTTTGAAACATTTCCTTTTTTCTTTTTTGATAAAATCAATGGCGGAAAACTATAAACTATTCCTTTTTTAGCTAACTTCTTCCTGAGTAATTTTTCTTTGTTTTTATATAGCATCTCCATCCCTAGCTTTTCTGTAGGTGTCTATTTCTTATTATACCGTTTTACTGCTGGATATGATGGCTTTGAAAATGGAACCCCCCAGTCTTTGAAAACTTCTTCATGTACTTTTTCAGACAGCATAAAATCACACTTTAAGAGTCTTTCACCAAAAAGGTAGTTGTTCATTGTTTCAGCAACTATCTTGGCAACATCATCAGACTCAAACTCCACAAAGGCATAAACCAAAAAAAACCGAACGTGTTGCCATGGAGTCTGTTCTGACTCATAGCGACCTCACGGGACAGAGTAGAACAGCCCCATAGGATTTCTAAGGAGCAGCTAGTGGATTCGAACTGCTGACCTTTTGGTTAGCAGCTGAGCTCTTAATCACTGTGCCACCAGCGCACCCATGAAGGCATAACCCATTGCCCCAATGAGTCGATTCCAACTCATAGTGACCCTATAGGACAGAGTAGAATTGCCCACAGGGTTTTCAAGGAGCGGCTGGCAGATTCGAACTGCTGAATTTTTGGTTAGCAGCGCAGCTGTAGCTCTTAACCACTGTACCACGAGGGATCCCCACAAAGGCATAGTCTTTGCTATTTCCAGTTTTTTTACTTCTGGACAATACGAGTCTTATAACAGTGCCAAACTGGGAGAAATATGGCTTCAGTTAGGGTTATTCGAAAAGGCCTCAAGGTACGTGGCCCACATAGACTACTCCAGGAATAAGTTTTTCTTGTTCCATAAGAGGATCCCAAGGCTGACCATCGTAAACCTCCAGGTCTAGTGGAAAACTTGACCTGCGCCACCAGTGGGAAGCCCCCGGGGTACCAGCTCATAAGGACGCTTCCTGATTCAGTAGGGCTCCTGCTTGGGGAGATGCTGGGTCTGTGCCACCTGCTTCTGAAACTTGGCCTGCTCCTGCAGGTTCAGTGACAGGAACGACTTAGTAGGACCAGCAAAATCCTCCATGTGCAAAACACCCAAGCCAAAGTGCTTGTCTTATACTAGGAATCATGACCTAGCCAAGTTGCTACACACATTTTTTGGGGGACACAATTCAATCCATGACAGTGCTCCACACAGAACTCCTGGAAATGAGAGGCCATCAGCTCCCCAACACTATTCCTTTTAAAGTGATCTTACATGGTAGTGGGAAAATTTTTCTTCCTTCTCTCCTTCTCCAAGGCATCACTGCCAACAGCAGGTGACATAAAACACAGTCTAATCAAGTCCTTTATGCCTTTTCTTCCTATTGCAAAAAAAAAAAATATGATAACTACAAAACAGTAGAGTTTCTGTCACAGGGTGGAAACCCCAGATTTTGCTGGGCATGACTCGTCACAGCCAATAAACAAAAAGCCGAGATGGAAGATCAGAAAGGCACCTTTATTTCATTCCGCAAGGAAAGGAACAGTCGGGGCTGCTGCCTCCGAGACTACTCGCACGCAGCTTGGGGAGGCGGGTTTCTACAGAGAGCAGACAAGGAGATATAAATTTATCATGAAGATTCAGGATTGAACTTCATGCAGGTGGCCAGAGCTTGAGGATGAATATACATTTTCTTTAGACAAGGGTTCGATTCTCCAGGATGGAGGAAGAGGTTGATTTTCATTCATTAGCATGTTAACTCTCCACCCAGAGGCAGGGTGATTATATATATTGTGTTTTCGAAATTTTCAAAATCTTCTCTTAAAGTATGTAAATACCCTGTTAAGGACTGATAGAGATCTGTGCATGTCTTTAAATTTACTTCTGAATCTTGGAGAGTTTGACACATCCGATGAAAATGCTGCAATATATTATTCCACATAACCCACATAAATACATACTCTAGTGTTTACACTTTGTTGGCAATGTTTTCAGCTTCTCTTTTGATATCTCCTTTTTGTGTCTGGTCTTCAGCAATACTTTCTAAGGCATCTAGAATCTGAGTGTATGATTCCAGGATTGCACTCATTGCTATGGCATGCGCTTCCCAGCGTGTATTAGAAAGA
>NW_004444138.1:1773929-1789548 GCF_000243295.1 Trichechus manatus latirostris | reverse complement strand
ACGACGCATTGCATTGGGCAAATCTGCTGCAAAAGACCTCTTTAAAGTGTTGAAAAGCAAAGATGTCACCTTGAAGACTAAGGTGCACCTGACCCAAGCCATGGTATTTTCAATTGCCTCATATGCACAGGAAAGCTGCATGATGAACAAGGAAGACTGAAGAAGAACTGACGCCTTTAAATTGTGGTGTTGGTGAAGAATATTGAGTATACCCTGGACTGCCAAAAGAACGAACATATCTGTCTTGGAAGAAATCAGTCAGAATGCTCCTTAGAAGCAAGTATGGCAAGACTACGTCTCACATGCTTTGGACATGTTATCAAGAGGGATCAGTCCCTGGAGGAGGACATCATGCTTGCTAAAGTAGAGGGTCAGTGAAAAAGAGGAAGATCCTCAACGAGATGGATTGGCACAGGGGCTGCAACAACGGGCTCAAGCGTAACAAGGATCGTGGGGATGGCGCAGGACAGGGCATTGTTTCATTCTGTTGTACATGGGGTTGCTAAGGGTCGAAACTGACTCAACAGCACTTAACAACAACACTTTCCAAACAAAACAATATACAGAGCTAACTGATGGAGAATACAGTAGTCATCCCCTCTTATAATTTGCACCATTAGCTTTCACCCTAGAAATATATTCTGGCTACAGAACCTTGTTTGTTACCATCCAGAAATTTTCAACACAAATTTTCACATGGTCCACTGTAATGCTGACAATCACTTGGACCTCCTTTTTTGATCCAATAATTTATATCATTAGAAGAAAAATTATTCCACGAAGCAGTATCTTTATTTCCGTTATTTATGGGGTCTGCAGATGAGACAATTTCAGATTCTAAAATAGTTTCACTTTCTACACCACTATTGATTTTTTTTTTTACTACAGCAAGGAATGGATGCAGAATTTGAAACAAATTCTGTTAACATTCGTATTGCTGTTAGTAATTTCAGCACTAGCGGTACTAGTACAATTATTTGCACCCATTAAACTCGAGTGATCACTGGAAGAAGTCTCTTTTGATTCATTATGTTTTAAAAAGGAAGTTAATTTTGGAATTGTCTTTAAGGATTCACAAATTCTTTTCTTTTTCTCTTCTAAGAGCTTTCCTTTTTGCACTCCACTAGTTGTTGCTGTTTCATTTTACCTGGATATAAAATTGTGTCACTTATTAAATTTGGTTCTACTGTAGCAAACAAATTTGAATAATTGAAAATAAATAAAATTTATAAAACAAGCAAAATTTATAAAATAAAATTTACATTTGAATTTGGACGTTAACACAAAAATTGTATTTGAAAACTAGTAAGTAAAAAAAATTTATTTGTAACATGTAATTTTGTTCTTCAGGTCTGAGATGGCCAAAGAAATAGTGCTTACAAGGCATTCAGATATAACTTCATTTGTTTGTTGTATGATGTTTGTTGGTGGGCCCTTCGCAGATCTCCAGTGTTTTTCACGTTGAAATAATGCTTAAAAACCTGCGCACTCGGTTTCTATCCTCTGATGCTGCCTCTTCACACTTCACTGGACTACTGCTGATACCCTTATGGGGTAAGAGCTATCACAAACAGCATGATCCAAATACAATGGTATGCTTGATCTGAAGACTTGTTTTGGTTCGTTTAGTGCAGGACAGGACCAGATACGTCACAAGAACTGAATGTGAGGTTATACCAGATCCGTCAGAAATTAAAAGGAAAATGTAATTGTTATCATATACAAAATTTATAAAATGTACAATTTTTTGTGGAATTGTTCAACTCCCATATTCGGAGATACGTACATAATTGATGTAATGATAGCCCACTTCATTTTTTTTTAAATTGTACTTTAGATGAAGGTTTACAGAACTAGCTTCTCATTAAACAGTTAGTATACATATTGTTTTGTTACATTGGTTACCAACCCCACGACATGTCAACATTCTCCCTTCTCAACCTTGGGTTCCCTGTTACCAACTTTCCTGCCCCCTCCTGGCTTCTAGTCCTTGCCTTTTTAGTCTAGTTTTGTTTTATGGGCCTGTCTAATCTTTGGCTAAAGGGTGAACCTCAGCAGTGACTTCATTACTGAGCTAAAAGGGTGTCCGGGGTCCATACTCTCAGGGTTTCTCCAGTCTCTGTCAGGCCAGTAAGTCTGACCTTCTTTTGTGAGTTAGAATTTTGTTCTACGTTTTTCTCCAGCACTGTCCGGGACCCTGTATTGTGATCTCCGTCAGAACAGTCTGTGGTAGTAGCCGGGCACCATCTAGTTGCACTGGACTCAGTCTGCTGGAGCCTGTGGTAGTTGTGGTCCGTTAGTCCTTTGGACTAATCTTTCCTTTGTGTCTCTAGTTTTCCTCATTCTCCCTTGCTCCTGACGGGGTGAGACCAGTGGAGTATCTTAGATGGTCACTCACAAGCTTTTAAGATCCCAGACGCTACTCACCGAAGTCGAATGTAGAACATTTTCTTTATAAACTAGGTTATGCCAATTGAGCTAGATGTTCCCTAAGACCATGGTCCCCACAGCCCTCAGCCCAGTAATTGTTTCCCTTGGGGAGTTTGGATGTATCTATGGAGCTTCCGTGACCTTGCCTAGTGCAAGTTGTGCTGGCTTCCCCAGTATTGTGTACTGTCTTACCCTTCACCAAAGTTACCACTTATCTGTTGTCTATTTCGTGTTTTTCCATCCCCACCCCTCCCCTCCCTCATAACCATCAAAGATTGTTTCTTTTTGTATGTAAACCTTTTTGTGAGTATTTATAGTAGTGGTCTCATACAGGAAACCCTGGTGGTGTAGTGGTTACAGTGCTGAGGCTGCTAACCAAAAGGTTGGTAGTTCAAATCCAACAGGTGCTCCTTTGAAACTCTATGGGGCAGTTCTACTCTGTCCTATAGGGTCGCTATGAATCAACTCGATGGGAACAGTTTTTTGGTCGGGTCCCATACAATACTTGTCCTTTTATGATTGACTTATTTCACTCAGCATAATGCCCTCCAGATTCATCCATGTTCTGAAATGCTTCACAGATTCATCATTGTTCTTTATCCTTGCATAGTGCTCCATTGTGTGTATGTACCATAGTTTGTTTATCCATTCATCTGTTGATGGGCATCTAGGTTGATTCCATCTTTTTGCTATTGCCAACAATGCTGCAATGAATATGGGTGTGCATATGTCTAGTCACGTGACAGCCTCTTATTTCTCAACGATGTATCCCTAGGAGTGGGATTGTTGGATTATATGGTATTTCTATTTCTAGCTTTTTAAGGAAGCATCATATCATTTTCCAAAACGGTTGTACCATTTTGCATTCCCACCAGTAGTGCATTAAGTGTTCTAATCTCCCCACAGTCTCTCCAACATTTGTTATTTCCAGTTTTTTTGATTCGTGCCAGTAATGCCGGGGTGAGATGGTATCTCATTATGGTTTTGATTTGCTTTTCTCTAATAGCTAGTGATCATGAGCATTTCCTCATGTATCTGTTAGCCACTTGAATGTCTTCTTTGGAATAGCACCACTTCTTGACGAGCAAGTTTGTTTTGCAAGTCATAACAATATCAATCAATTCTTAAAAGACAGTCAGTCTGAAGGGAAATGGAAAATAAAATACATTTATATAATTTTCATTATCTAAATATTCATTTAATGTATTTCCTCAAGGAATTGTTCAATTTCCTTACATGGAGATAAATAAATATTCTGATAAAATATAAATGTAATATTCTCATCAACACCCTTTGTTGTTTTCTTGGAAGAGGAATTTAGAAACACATATTGTTGCAAAACAGAAACATATTTTGCACAATAAATAAATATTGAATTTTTTGTCCTCTTAATGTGCTTTATATCTCATTTATGACCATATATAGAGTAATATCAAGCACTGTGTCCTGTGCAACAGACAAAAAAAGAAGAAACTCACTTGATACATTAATTAAAACTCTTCATGTTTGTCTTAGGCTGGGTTCTCTAAGGAAGCAAAACCAGTAAAGTGTATAAATATAAAGAGAGAGATTTATATCAAAGAAATAGGTCATGCGATTGTAGAGGCTGGAACATCCCAAGTCCATGGATCAGGATAGAGGCTTCTCCCAATTCAGGTAGCTGTAGGGGCTGGTGAACCCAAGATCGGCAGGTCAGAGAGCAGGGTTCTGCTCACAAGCTGTGAAGATTGACGAATCCCGAGATTGGCAGATAAGGTGATAGCTCAATCCCGAAGAACCGGAGGTCAGATGAATAGGAGGCAGCAGCAAGATCCAGAGCAAGCAAAAAGCCAGAATGTCTGCTTATATTCGGATGCAGGCCACACCCTCAAGGAAACTCCATTGTTTCCATTTCAACTGATTGACTTATCACAGCAGATCCCATCATGGGAGTGATCACATATAAACACTGAGAATCATGGCCCAGCCAAGTTGACACACAATCTTAACCATCACAATATTAGATAAATATTACTACTTCCAGTATTTTTTCTGACATTTGCATGTTATATTATATTAAACTATTACCCATGTTAGTATTATATTAAATTTATGCTAGATTGCATCCACATGTATGCCAAATGTATTTTAAAGTTATAAATATTATTGTTTTCAAAACTTAGGACATAACTCTGTACATAAATTCTATACAGTTAAAAAATAACTTGATTGAATTAATTGCAATGGCCAATTTGCTTGGTTCCATCACTTTTGCATATCACCTGGGACTGGAGTTCCCACTGATTTTTTACCAGGACATGAGACATTGTATCCTGGCTGGAGCATTGCTGCCCTCCTGGCTGGAGTTGCTGGATCAGCAGACATGGATATGAGACAATTCTCTCAAAATGGATTGGAGACTTGTTATCTATTAATATAATCTGTCCTTGCCCAGTAACTTTTCATGATGGATCCAGTTGCATATTGGGTGAACGTAGCAAGAGTTAGACTTGACAGCACCCACCCCCCACCACCTCTTGTTTATTTTATAGAAATATTATACTCCCAAGAGACCGGCTGAGATAAGGAGTTTCAATTACACAGGAGAGGATCTTAGGAGACAGCTGTCAACAAAGGTGTTGAAGTGGTAGGGGCCTCATGGCTTAAATAACCTTGCACATGGACACCCTCATGAGCATGCATGAACTTTATTTCCACTGGCACAGTCTCACCCACTGAAGCTGGAATCAATTCCGTTTAGTGCCCTGCCAGTTCCCTTCCACTGCAGGGCTCACTTTTCCTTGTGTCCTGTCTTCTTAGCATCTACTGGTCTTTGCTTTGGACAGCTAGTGCCCCTGTTGTGTTCATGCCCTAAGCCCGTGCTTACCATGCTTATTGGCTGATCGGTCTCTCGTAAGGATGCCAGGGTGGCACAAATGGTTAAATGCTCAATTACTAGCAGAAAGGTTGGCAGTTTGAACACAGCCAGAATCACCTCAGAAGATAGGCCTGGCAATCTGCTTCCGAAAGGTCACAGCCTTAGAAACCCTATGGAGTAGTTCTGCTCTGCATGGGGTCACCATGAGTTGGAGTCAACTCTATGGCAACTAACAACAACAGTAGGTGTGAAGTGGTATCTCATAATGGCTTTGATTTGCATTTCCCTGACGGTGTAGTGATTAAGTGATACAAAACGTCAGCAGTTGAAATCCACCAACCACTCCTTGGAAACCCTACGGGGCAGTTCTACCCTGTCCTGTAGGGTCGCTATGGGTCGGAATCAACTCAACAGCAACCGGTTTTTAATGAACGATGGAGACCTGCTGGTGCAGTGGTTGAGAGTTTGGCTACTAACCAAAAGGCTGGTAGTTCAAATCCACCAGCCTCCACCGAGAAAGACGTGGCAGTCTGAAGTCTGCTTCCTTGAAGATTAGGGCCTTTGAAACCCTGTGGAGCGGTTCTACCCCGTTGTCTAAGGGTCACTGTGAGTCGAAATCGACTCAACAGCATATAACAACAGCAACAGTGAACAATGATATTGAACATCTTTTTGTGTGCTTACTGGCCATTTGTATATCATCTTTGAAGTGGTGTCTATTCAGATCATTTGCCTACTTTTTAATTGAGTTGTTTGCTTTTTATTATTGAGTTCAAAGAGTTCTTTAAATATTCTAGATACAAATCAGTTATTAGATATTGACTGGATTTTGTTTTTGTTTTTGTTTTTTGTGGGGTAGGGGGAGAAGTGAACTTTTACTAGGGAACAAAGGGGGAGAAAAAACAAACAGTATCAACAACTGGTGACTCCATCCAGAGACTGACGGAGGCTGGCACCTTCCCTCAGTCTCCCAGGGTGACCTCACCGCAGATCTCCCAGCCCCTCTATCTAGGGAATCTGTCAGAACTGAAGGGTCAAGAAGTATTCACAATGACATGTATTAAAAGTCTTCTATGTGTCCGACATTTCACTGATTGCAGGGTGAAATCCAGTGGTGAACCAGACACTTATTCTCCTGGGGTTTAACCAAACAAATACTTACGTTGTTGTTAGTTGCCTGCGAGTTGATTCTGACTCATGGTGACCCCAGGTGTGCAGAGTAGAACTGCTCCATAGGGTTTCCAAGGCTGTGACCTTTTGGAAGCAATCGCTAGGTCTGTCTTCTGAGAGGCTCTGGGTGGGGTCAAACCACCAGTCCTTCAGTTCGTAGTGGAGTGCTTAGCCATTTGCACCGCCCAATGATTGCTTAAAAACTATAAGAACTGTAAATAATTACAAGTATGTGAAGTATTTTGAAGAACACATAGATGACTCTATAGGGCCACTGTGAGTCGGAACTGACTTAACAGCCGTGGGTTTTATAGGCGAACCCTGGTGGTGCAACAGTTAAGCACTCAGCTGTTAACCAAAAGGTTGGCGGTTTGAACTCACCCAGCCGCATTGCCAAGAGAAAGACCTGTCGATCTGTTTCCATAAAGATGACAGCTTAGGAAACTCTATGGGGAAACACAGCTATGTCACATGGGATCGCTATGACTTAACATCTACTCAGCAGCACCTAACAACAACAATAACATTGGTTCATCTAGGTAACTGTTATGTCTTAGTTCCAGGGTTGGATGATGGATTCATGAGTGCTCATTGTATTATTAATAAATAAAATGAAATAAAAGACAGCTATGCATGAAATAATGATTGCACCATTTAAAACTTTTTTCAAAGAAGTAGTATGGGTGCTATTAAATGCAGCAGGACCTGATCTAATATGGGGGTTGAACACATGAGGGTTAACAAAGGATTTTATATATTTCATGCTTTTCATCTTACATCCATGGCAAAAATACGCTGGATAGATTTATGAGTCTGTGTTAGAAAATTCCAAGGGAAAAAGAGAAAATGCAACCCTTTGATCTCTTGACCTCCTTCACAGCTATGAAGTCACTAGCACTGCATCTAAAGAGACAATTCTCTTTTTCCTTCACATTGCCTTAGAGATAAGAGAGAAAGCGAGAATGTTCCACATTTAGTCTCACCAAGATTCTGAGTGTATGCAAGATAAAAGCACAAGTAAAATAAGCTAAGATACAAGTCTGAGATCTCTCATTCCATTTAAAAGCTATCAATGACAAGAATAACTTTGCTGGCCCAAACTTTGCTGGACAGATAGGTACATTTTGATAATGAGAAAGCCTTTTTTAGATCAAGCCTAAATTGATGGTATTTCACACACAATTCAGACTGGCAAGCTGAGCTTATCACATAACCTGGAACAACTGAAAGGTGAAAAGGGCATTTTGCAATGTGCAAATATGATCCATACAAGCAGCAGGAAAACGGCAAAATCACTTGACAGCCAATACTTCAACTTGCAAAATAAAACTAGATGACATTTACATGCAACAAGCAGAAAACAACATGTATGACACATCTATTGGTGCTAATTGAGCTGTGTCTACTTTCTCCCAAAGGGGGGAAAAGTAAGAAGTGATTCAGACAGGAATACAATTTTATGTCATTTAATTATAATAAAATGTCACACTAGATCCCCTCTGTTCCCTGTTTTTCCTTAAAGAAAATGACACTAAGGTGGACTGTTCATCAATTGCAATGCTTCTGAGAAAAGATTCAAAAAGGGATCTTTTGCTTTTCTAATTTGAAAAACGTAAGAATAGGACTAAGAATGTGTCGTGGTTTGAATTATGTCGTCCTAAAAATGTGTGTATCAGTTTGGCTGGGCCATGATTCCCAGAATTGTGTGGTTGGCCTCCATTTTGTGATTGTAATTTTATGTTAAAGAGGTTTAGGGTGGGATTGTAACACCGCCCTTATGTAAGTCACATCCCTGATCCAATGTAACAGGAGTTTCCCTAGGGTGTGGCCTGTACCACCTTTTACCTTACAAGACATAAAAGGAAAGGGAAGCAAACAGAGAATAGGAGAACCTCATACCACCAAGAAAACAGTGCCGGGAGCAGAGAACGTGTCCTTTGGATCTGAGGTTCCTGCGCAGAGAAGCTCCCAGACCAAGGGAAGATTGATAACATGGACCTTCCTCCAGAGCTGAAAGAGAAAGCCTTCCCCTGGAGCTGAAGCCCTGAATTTGGACTTGCAGCCTACTGCACTGTGAGAGAATAAACTTCTCTTTGTCGAAGCCATCCACTTGTGGTATTTCTGTTAGAGCAGCACAAGATGACTAAGACAGAATTTAAAGATCGTTTTTAGGCTCTTTAATTATTCTTCCGGTCAGCACTCCAAACCACAGATCTAATCAAGCTTAACATCTAATTAAACTGAGGATAGCTTCCTCCAGTAGGTTAAGGGCACTCCTCAAACCAAGTTGGCTAAATACGTCTATGTCATTGTCTCTGCCTGCAGAGCTCACACAAGCCAGGGAAACCTTGAACTTATTCATGTGACTTCAAGAGTCAGGTAGAAAAAGTACACCCTAACATTGGAGTAGAACTTTTCTGCTTAAGTCTCAAAAATTATTAGATGGCTTCCTCATAAGTGAAAACTCAGCCCCCGGGGAGCACAAATTGTTTGTGTTCGTCGACTAACCTAAAGGTTGGCAGTCCGAAGCCACACAGCAACACCGTGGAAGAAAGTCCTGGTGATCTGCTTCCATAAAGATTACAGCCAAGAAAACCCTATGGAGCACAGTCCTACTCTGTAATACATGAGGTCGCCATGAGTTGGAATCGACTCCATGGCAACAGGTTTGGTTGTTTTGTTTTTTTGGCCCGTTCGACTGGGTCTTCTCTGAAGCCACAAGGGCTGAGCGATGTAGGAGAGATGAAGGAAACTCTTCCTTTCTTTTCCATATTTGGAAAGCCAGGCTTCAGTAATGAGCAGTGGCGAATTAATAATGTGACCAATTTCTA
This sequence comes from Trichechus manatus latirostris, assembly GCF_000243295.1. Lineage (NCBI taxonomy): Eukaryota > Metazoa > Chordata > Mammalia > Sirenia > Trichechidae > Trichechus > Trichechus manatus. The sequence goes on along the minus strand of NW_004444138.1, from coordinate 1,780,260 downwards.
GTTGGCTCAATGTTCTTTCTAAAATAGCAATAGTACAATGAATTGCTAGAAGGAAAAGCTAGTAATAATATTTTCAATAATCTTACATAAAAACAATTAATTATATAGTCACTTATCCATAAAGATTGTGAGCAGGATAGAAACATACATTGCATGGATCTTTGGGATCTTTCTTTGCATTCCAGCATTTCTGGCAAATTCGTCCATCATAGTCATCAGCGAGAGCTCCTGTATCAGTCGTTGTATCGTTGCTCTCAGGAGTCCCTGGTGGTGCAAATGGTTAACACGCTCGGCTGCTAACTAAATGGTCGGAGGTTCTAGTCCACCCAGAGGCACCTTGGAAGAAGGGTCTGGCAATCTACTTTCAAAGACATTGAAAATTCTGTTGAGCACAGTTCTACTCTGACACACGTGGGGTCATTGTGAGTTAGGGTTAAATTCATAGCAACTGATGGTTGTTGGCTTTTTTTTTTTGCTCTCATCTTTCTGCAGCAGCTTGGATACCTGACAGAGTGGTGAATACTAAGTGTCATGGATTGAACCGTGTCCCCCAAAAATATCTGTCAACTTGGCTAGCTCATGATTCCCAGTATCATATGATTGTCTACCATTTTATCATCTGATGTGATTTTCCTATGTGTTGTAAACTCTATCACTATGACATAATAAGATGGATTAGTGGTAGTTATATTGATAAGGTCTACAAGATTAGGTAGTGTCTTAAGCCAATCTCTTCTGAGATATAAAAGAGAGAAGTGAGCAGAGAGACATGGGGACCTCATACCACCAAGAAAGCAGTGCTGGGAGCAGAGCATGTCCTTTGGACCTGAGATTCCTAAACTGAGATGTTCCCAGACCAAGGGAAGACTGATGACATGGACCTTCCTCCAGAGCTGAAAGAGAAAGCCTTCTCCTGGAGCTGATGCCCTGAATTTGGACTTGTAGCTGACTGGACTGTGAGAGAATAAATTTCTCTTTGTTAAAGCCATCCACTTGTGGTATTTCTGTTAGAGCAGCACTAGATGACTAAAACAGTAAGCATTCAAGTTTTCTGACCATCACCTCCTCTCATACACCAGCATTTCCTCTTGTTCATAGGCTTGTCCCACGCATACCCTAGTTTATCTTTCATCGTCACCACATGGACAAACTGACCCAGAGACTGAGCTTCTTGGGACACGGTACAGTGGGGACTGGAACCAAGACTCCACTTCTTTCTATCCCTGCCACTTTCTGATACCAGTCTGCCTTCTGTACTACGACTCGGTGAAGCTGACCCATCAGGACAATGGGTGACAGCTGTAGTTGTTAACTTACTATAGGCACTTTCCAATCCCTGTTTGACCCATCCACACATCTGTGGTTTCAGCCCCCACCGACACAACACTTCTCTCAGCTACACCCTTCCTGTAAGCTCCAGGCATGTATGTCTAACTGCTGCTGGACCCTGGATGTTCCCCAAGCACTTCAAGCTCAACGTGTCAACACCAAACCCACCTGTATCCCTTCAAACACCCTGTATCCCTGCACAGGTAAATGGCTCCCCATCCGCACAAGCTAGTGGACACTGATTGTCCGCTTACGTTAATCCCATCTTCATCCTTCCTGACGAAGTCCTCATTATGTTCAGGTATTCACTCTCTTAGCTCCTGGCAATGTGACCCCCAGTTACAGGAGTTGGCCTGGTTGGTCTAAGTATTTCCCATACTCTTGAATGTGACTCAGTCCCAAACAATGAATAAAGACAACCTGCTGGAAAAAGAGACATTCTTTCTCTGGATGCTGGGAAGTCTGGATGTGACACCTGGAATTTCACTTTCAGACTGAGGATGAAGCCAACTCCGAGAGAGGAACAACAAAGGAATAAAAGAATTTGGGACTGTGGTAATTCATGGAGCTGCATATACTGATTTGGTTTCAACAAAACTCATTCTTCATGTTAATGTTAGTTTGAATTTTATTGGCTTTGTAGAGATTTTTGTATTGAAGAAGATAACTTTTGGTTGTATGGTTGTTTAAAAGCTCTAAGCATTAAGTTTTAACTTAGTTTTAAGTTTTTACAGATTTAAGTAAACTTTTTTTATTTTATTTTCATTGAGCTTTAGGTGAAAGTTTACAGAGCAAATTAGTTTCTCGTTCAAAAGTCTATACACAAATTATTTCATGACATTGGTTGCAAACACAGCATTGTGTCAGCACTCTCCCCCTTTCCCTTTCCACCCCGGGTTCCTTGGTTCCATTTGGCCAGTTTTCCTGTCCCTTCCTGCTTCTCATCTTTGTTTTTGGACAGGTGTTGCCCATTTAGTCTCATATACGTGGCTGATCTAAGAAGCACATGTGTTATTCTTTGTTTTACAGGCCTGCCTCATCTTTAACTGAAAGGTGAACTTCGAGAATGGATTCAGTTCTGAGTTAGCAGGGTGTCCAGGGACATAGTCTCAGGAGTTCCTCCAGTCTTTGTTAGACCAGTAAGTCTGATCTTTTTTCTGAATTTGATCTGTTGTTCTACAGTTTTCTCCTGCTCTGTCCGGGACCCTCTGTTGTAATCCTAGTCAGAGCAGTCAGTAGTGGTAGCTGGGCACCATCTAGTTCTTCTGGTCTTAGGGTCATGTAGGTTATGGTTCATGTGGTTCATTAGTCCTTTGGGCTAATTGTTCCCTTGAGTCTTTAGTTTTTTTTCACTCTCCTTTGCTTCGGACTAGAAGAGATTAATAGTTGTATCTTAGATGACTAAGTAAACTCTATAACAAAAATAATTTCACACTAGAGTCTGTAAGAATATTTTGTTGTTTTAAACAAAAAAAGGTGCCCAATGTACCAAATGGCATGTATACATTGTTATTCATTGCAGAATCCCTTGTAAGAGCAGATTAGAAACAACTTGACTGTCCGGTCAAATGGAGCTTGGTTTTAAATGTTTTGTACACCTATACAGTGGAATACAATGCAGCAATAAAAAACAGGAATCACTCACATACTGATAGAAAACAATCTCCATTGTTTTGTTAAGAGAAAAACACAATCGCAAAATAGTATGAAAAAAAGAAAAAAAAAAACCCTGTTGCTGAGAGTCCATTCCAACTCATGGTGACCCAATGTATTACAGAGTAGAACTGTTCCATAGAGTTTTCTTGGTTGTAATCTGTCCCTTGGTGGCACAAATGGTTAAGTGCTCAACTACTAGCCAAAAGATGGGTGATTTGAAACCACACAGACGTGCCTCAGAAGACAGGCCTGGTGATCTGCTTCAGAAAAGTCACAGCCTTGAAAACTCTATGGAGCATTTCTACTCCGACACACATGAGGTCTCCATGAGTCAGAATCGAGCTGATGACATCTAACAGCAACAACAATCTTTAAGGAAGCAGATCGCCAGGACTTTTTCTGTGGTACCACTAGGTGGTTCAAACCTCCAACCTTTACGCTAGTAATGGGGCAGAAACTGTTTGCACCACCCAGAGACCCTTAATGTGAAAAAAAAGGAAGAGAAAAGAAAATACATATATTTGCTTATATGTGTATAAAATATCTCTTGGACCATACACAAGAAGCAGAAACATTAGTTTCTTCTTGGGAGAACTAAGTAGCTGGCAGTGCAGAGAGGGGAGGGTGACTTCTCTGGAAATCTCTTTGCATTTTTGGAATTTTCAACCATACTGCTGTGCAGTGAATTACTTAATATGGCCCTTCTAGCCATGCAGGAGCCCTGGTGGTGCAGTGGTTAAAGAGCTCAGCTGCTAACCGAAAGTGTGGCAGTTGGAACTCACCAGTCGATCTGCGGGAGAAAGATGTGGCAGTCTGCTTCCGTAAAGATTATAGCCTTGGAAACCCGAAAGGAGGTTCTACTCTGTCCTATAGGGTCACTATGAGTCAGAATCGACTTGATGGTAGTGGGTTCTAGCCATGCATGGTCTTGTTGTGACTCCTACAAAATGATTGGGTGGGACTATGCAAATAAGGTGCTTGTGGTCCATGAAGGGACTTGGACAGCATTGCTAATAATGCAAATAAAGTGCATGTAACAGAACTCTTCCGGAGCAGGACTATGCCTATAAGGTGTATGAAACCCTAACGAGGGGATTGGTCAGTTTAGCCATCCTGCAGGCTTAGGCGTAAAGGAAGACAGGGAGAGAGAGAGAAGAAGAAGACGTAACACGTAAGACAGCGGTGCAGCAGTAGCAAAGTGGCTCGAGATGGTTGAAGTGGGGCTTGCGGATCCATAGAGCTAAGAGTTGTAACATTTGCCTGAGAAGGACCTGAGCAGGGTCTGGTAACAGCAAAGCCCTAAGCAGAGCCCAGCAGCAGAGGGCGAGAAGAAGCTGTCCTGATCAAGAACTGGATCCTGAGTTGTTCCTGTTACTTCTGAGTCTTTCCTGATCCCGAGTTGCATGCTGTTACTTCCCTAATAAACCACTTAATTATAAGTATAGTTCGTGAGTTCTGTGAGATGCTGCGGATAATTACGGACCCCAAAGACCAGAGAGAGAGTGCTGAGGGGAGGGGAAGTAGTTGATGATGGAGCGGTACAGCAGTTTAGAAAAGGTGGATATTTGAGACATCTTTAACCACAGTTTCAGAGGAACCAGCGTTGTGCTGATCCTTATAAAAGAAATTATTCATTTACATATAAATATATCTTCCAAAAATAAATAAAAATAGAAATGTGGGGCAGTTTATATATTACCCAAACTTCCACACAGGCATTATAAGCAAATTCTTTCAGTGGTCAGGCAAAAAACGCGTGACTGGGATCAGCCTGGCTGGGACCCTGGAGGACTGGAGAAAGCGTGCCTCAGTACAACTTACGAGATCATGTGAAGCTCATGGAATATGGAAGAGTTGAATTTGTATGTGAAATCCTCTGATTTTGACATAATGGCAAAAAAAATTAAGCTTTATTGATAATATATATCCAAAAATGTATATATAAGTTAATATTCACAAAGTGAACCCAGTCATGTAACCAACAATAGATCGAGAAATAGAACATGACTAGTCCCCTAAAGTCCCCCAAGTGTTCTCTTCCAGTCACTAACTCTCCCCCACCCTCCACTACCACCAAGAAACACTATTCTGACTTTTAATAGAACAGTTTTGGGGGGTTTTTAAATTGTACTTTATTTATTTGGAGCCCTGGTGGCCCAGTGGATAAGTGGTACAAATGCTAACTAAAAGGTAGGAAGTTCGAATCCACCCGCTGCTCCTTAGACACCCTATGGGGCAGTTCTACCTTACAGAAGGTCACCATGAGTCACAATCGACTCAATAGCACTGGGTTTTTTGTTTTGTTTTGTTTTACTGTACTTTAGATGTAGTGGTTAGATGACCAAAAGGTCAGCAGTTTGAATTCACTCATTGGAATGCACTTGAATGCACTCCTTGGAAACTCTACGGGGCAGTTCTACTCTGTTCTGTAGGGTCACTATGAGTCAGAATTGACTCGACAGCAACAGATTTGGTTTTGGTTTTTACTTTAGATGAAGGTTTACAGAGCAAACTAGTTTCTCATTAAACAATTAATACACATATTGTTTTGTGACATTGGTTGCTATTATGGACTGAATTGTGTCCCCCAAAAATATGTATATCAATTTGGCTAGGCCATGACTCCCAGTATTCTGTGATTGTCCATCATTTTGTCATCTGATGTGATTTTCCTATGTATTGTAAATCCTATCTGTATGATGTTGATGAGATGGGATTAACAGCAGTTATGTTAATGAAGCAGGACTCAATCTACAAGATTGGATTGTGTCTTGAGCCAATCTCTTTTGAGATATAAGAGAAGTGAGCAGAGAGACATGGGGACTTCACTCTACCAAGAAAGCAGTGCCGGGAGTAGAGCACATCCTTTGGACCTGGGGTTCCTGTGCAGAGAAGCTCCTAGACCAGGGGAAGATGGATGACAAGGACCTTCCTCCAGAGCCGACAGAGAGAGAAAGTCTTTCCCTGGAGCTGACGCCCTGAATTCTGACTTCTAGCCTACTAGACTGCAATAAACTGTTGAAGACACCCACTTGTGGTATTTCTGTTACAGCAGCACTAGATAACTAAGACAGTTTCCAACTCCACAACGTGTCAACATTCTCCCGTTCTCGACCTTGGGCTCCCCGTTACCAGCTTTCCTGTCCCCTCCTGCCTTCTCATCCTTGCCCCTCAGCTGGTGTGCCCATTTAATCTTGTTTTGTTTTATGGGCCTGTCTAATCTTTGGCTGAAGGGTGAACCTCAGGAGTGACTTCAGTACTGATTTAAAAGGGTGTCCAGGGGCCATAGTGTCAGGGTTTCTCCAGTCTCTGTCAGACCAGTAAGTCTGGTCTTTTTTTTTTTTTT
>NW_004444138.1:1766552-1773829 GCF_000243295.1 Trichechus manatus latirostris | reverse complement strand
GTCAGAGCAGTCAGTGGTGGTAACTGGGCACCATCTAGTCATGCTAAACTCAGTCTGGTGGAGGCTGTAGTAGTGGTGGTCCATTATTCCTTTGGAGTAATCTTTCCCTTGTGTCTTTGGTTTTCTTCATTCTCCCTTGCTCCAGACGGGATGGGACCAGTGGAGTATCTTAGATGGCCACTTACAGGCTTTGAAGACCCCAGATGCTACACACCACAGTAGGATGTAGAACATTTTCTTTATAAACTATGTCATACCAATTGAGCTAGATGTCCTCTGAGACCATGGTCCCCAGCCCTCAGCAATCAGTAATCAGTCCCTCACAGAGTTTGGATGTGTCTATGAAGCTTCCATTATCTCGCCTTGGTCAAGCTGTGCTGACTTCTCCTGTATTATGTACTCTTACCCTTCATCAAAGTTAGTATCTATTGTCTAGTTAGTGTTTCTCCCTCTCCATCCCTTCCCTCCCTAGTAACCATCAAAGATTGTTTCTTTATGTGTGTAAACCTTTTCGTGAGTTTTTATAATAGTGGTCTCATACAGTATTTGGTTTTTTGTGATTGACTTATTTCACTCAGCATAATGCCCTCCAGATTAATCCATGTTGAGATGTTTCACAGATTCATCATTGTTCTTCACTGTATTCCATTGTGTGTGTGTATCATAGTTTAACCATTCATCTGTTGATAGGAACTTAAGAGAATAGTTTTTCCTGCTTTTGCACACTATATGATTAGAATCATACAGTTTGTATTCTTTGGGGTCTAGCTTCTTTCTCGCAACTTTAGGCTTTCGAGATTCATCCATGTTGTTGTGTGTAGTTGAATGTGGTTCATTCTCATTCCTGGTAGTCTTCCATTGTGTATGGATACCACCATTTATTCATCATTCTCCCGCAGACAGGCATTTAGGTTGCTCCCAGTTTTGTTTTATAATGAAAAGTTCTGCCATGAATATTCTACTTCATGTCTTCTGGTTAATATGCATAAGCATTTTTGTTGGGTATAGTTCTAGGAGTGGAATTACTGGATCATAGGTGCTTGTTTAGCTTTAAAACATACTGCCGAATGGTTTCCTACTGAATTCCAGTTACTCCAAGTGCTTGAGTTGGCAACTTTTTGTTTTAATGTTGTTATCTTTTACATATTGATGTCTCTGTTTCCCTATTTGCAGTGTTTTATCTTTGATTTATTTTTGTCACTTCCCTATCTGGGTTGCCATCTGGTTGTTCTGTCCTGTGTTCTAGTCTTGATTTGTCATCTGATGCTATTGGTTTTCTAACCGGAGAACTCCCTCTAGTATTTCTTGTAATTTTGGTTTGGTTTTTACAAATTCTCTAAACTTCTGTTTATCTGGAAATGCCCAAATTTCACCACCATATTTGAGAGACAGTTTTGCTGGATATATAATTCTTGGCTGGCAATTTTTTTTTTCAAGGCTTTATGTCATCCCATTGCCTTCTTGCCTGCATGGTTTCTGCTAAGCAGTCAGGGATTAGTCTTATTGACTGTCCTTTGTGGATGGCTTTTCATTTATCCCTAGCCACTCGTAAAATTCTCTTTATTTTTGGTTTTGTCAAGTTTGATTATATCTTGGTGACTTTCTTTTGAGATCTACTTTTTGTGTGGTTCAAGGAGCTTCTTGGATAGATATCTTTTCATCTGTCGTGATATCAGGGAAGTTTTCTGCCAATAAATCTTCCCCAATTCTCTCTGTATTTTCTGTTATCCCCCATTCTGGTACTCCAATCCCTCGTAGGTTACTCCTCTTGATAGAGTCCCACATCATTCTTAGGGTTTCTTCATTTTTGTAAAAATTCTTTTATCTGATTTTTCGTCAAGTAAGTTGATGTCAAGTGCTTTATCTTCAGTCTCACTAATTCTGACTTCCATTGCCTCAATTCTGCTCCTATGACTTTCTATTGCATTGTCTAATTCTGAAATTTTATTGTTAATTTTTTGGATTTCTGTTTGCTGTCTATGGATTCTTCCAGCCTGTTAAATTTGTCCTTATGCTCTTGTATAACCTTCTTAAGTTCCTCTGTTGCTTTGTGTGTTCCTTGGCTTGGTCTGCATTTTGCATGATCTCCTTCCTGATTTCTTGAAGAGTTCTGTATATTAATCTTTTGAATTCTACCTCCAGTAATTCCAAGAAGTTCTCTTCCTCTGGAAGGTTTCTTGATTCTTTGTTCTTGTGGCTTGCTGAAGCCATCATAGTCTGCCTCTTTATGTGATTTGATATTGACCTGTCTCCAAGCCATCAATAAGTTTTTATATTTATTTATTTTATGCTTGTTTACTGTGTCCTAGCTTCTTGTTTTGTTTTCATATGCCCAAATAGGTTGCTCATGTGAGCTACTTTGATTATTGGTGTCTTTGAAGCTCCCACATCCTGTCTCCAGGTGGCTAAAACTGTTACTAGGTATGTGAGCCCAGGAGTCCATTTACTTTTCTTGTGTGGATTCAGCTCAGATGTCCAGGTGGTTGCTCACCGAGTGTGTGGTGCAGGCTCTCACCTACAGACGTAGACTGGCAGGGGTGATTGGAGTAGGCACAGGTATCTGGCTGCAATAGGGAGTCATGCACTGATTAAGGCAGGGGGCTGACTGCTGCCCCTGAGTGTCTGAGTGGAAGGCGTGTCCCTGTTCCCTAGAGCGCATAGGTAGGTGGGTTTTGCAGCTGGACTATCGGCACCCAATGCTGTTGGCTGTAAGGACTGGGAGTCACCACTTATTCTTGACCCCTGTCACGGGTGGCTTGGTGGAGTGAGTGGAGCCACCAGTCCTCAGGCCTCTGATGTAGGTAGATGAGGACCCTGCTTAATGAGTAGGGTGGTGTCAAATGTCACAAATCTGCCACTCCCCCTTATAGTGGACACAGATGAAAATAGGCTTCAGGTATATACCCTGTCATACTGTGCTAATGAGGGCCTATGCTGTTGAAATGGGCCCACCCAGGTCTATGCAGGGATGAAAAGCATTCAGAGTCCATGGACCCCTTATGCCTGTGCCTAGGCAAAGTGGCTGTGCCTGCCCTGATTTCCTGGCTTAGGGGAGCTGGCAGATTATTTTTTCCTGTTTGTTAATTTGTTCCCTCCGCAACGCCGGGAGAATGGTTCAGGGAGTGCGACTTCCAGCCAGGGGGGCTCAGCAATCCCTGAAGCTGGACTGGGACCTGGAGCAGAGTGGGGAGTGGGCACGTAAATGGGAGAGACGTACTTCCCAAAAGGAGGGTTTTTTTTTTTCCTTTTTTTTTTAATCCACACGATAGGTTAGACGCTTGTACTTATCTTTGGCTGATTGAGTGCTGTTTCTCGCTGGTTCTGGAAGCTTGAGCAGACACTCCACCACTTGGTCTCTCCCAATGTGGAAAATGTGTCCCAAACACCACTGCTTGCCTCACCCCTCGCACACCAGCCGATCCCACCTGCAGGATGCCAGGGTCCTCCAGGTCAGGTCTGGCAACTCCTTGCTGCTTCTGAACTGTCTCCCCTCCCCCTGCCACTCAGTCTGATTCCTCAACTTTCTCTTTGATGTTCAGGGCTCCTAGATTGTTATATATAATTGATTCACTTGCGTTTTTTGGGTCTTTGTTGTAAGAGGGACCACAGGAAGTGTCTGACTACTCCACCATCTTGGTCCTGCCTCCTTGGCAACTTTTTAATAAAACAAAATCTGGGCCAAAGCAAACACCTTGGCCTAGTGCATCTTCGATTCTCATGAAAGAAAGCTCTTTATGTGGTAAGTTCAAATCTGAGCAGGTCATTCCCTTGCTTAAGACCTTGCAATGTCTCCCGCTGTTTGGATAAAGGCCAAACTCCTTAACCTAACATTAGACGCTTTCCTCTTTTTTCTGCCTCTTTTCCCTGATCTTCACCAACCACTCATCTCCATACCTGCCACTTTGAACTTGCTGGAGGGCTCCCATACTCTATGAAGTCTGCATGCCTTAGAACATGTTGTCCCCCTGCCTGCTTTCCAAGGTAGGCCAATTTTTATACTCTCTCCCCACTCAAGCCAAGTCCTTGAGATACAGGTCATGCTTGCAATCGCACTCTACCCCAGGGCCTATCACAGTGCCTGGTGCAGGGCAAGTGCCAAGTACATTTGTGCCATGAATTAGAGCACTCTCTAGGGTTAAACTTTTAAGGTAATGCATGCACATAGGGGAAAAGAAAAAAGAGAAAAGGAAAAATTTTACTCCTATCCCTGTCCCCTACTCCAGTTGTTCTCCCAGAGGCAACCACTGGTACTATTTTCTTGTGTAATCTTCCTTAGATATACATTGTAGGTATAAACATATTTATACATTGGTGGCACTGTGGTTAAGAGCTAGACTGCTAACCAAAAGGTTGGAAGTTTGAATCCACCAGCCACTCCTAGGAAACCCTATGGGGCAGTTCTACTCGGTTGCTATGAGTCAAAATCAACTCAGCAGCAACATATTTAGGTTTTTCTTTCTTTCTTTCTTTCTTGGAAGAGGCAGTTACTATATAGACCAGGGGTCAGCAAACTACAGCCTGACTCAACCACAGTGGGTTAGTCCCTGACTTAGGACATATTCGAGTTATTAAGAGCCGAACTTACGACTGTCCCTTTTTTGTTTTTTTGCTTTTGGTAATCTTATCATTAGTAATATGTACTATATATGATGTTGCATCATTCTTAGATGTTCACCCTAATATGTTCAGTTTTATGATTTACTGTTCAAAACATTGCCGTATAGCAGGCCAAGGCCTGGTCTACAATGAAGTCGGTATCAAGAGTCAAAAGGGATAGAAAGTCGGGCAATGTTCGACTCTAATGACATACTGCAATTGAATTGTACACACTCCTGAAAGCCGTTATGACCCCAACTTCATTGTTTCGACACTCATGACTTCATTGTAGACCAGGTCTGTAATCTGATCTTATTCAGCATTTTGTACCATATGAAGCATCAGTTGTTAATTTGAGCTGAGTTATTCAACTTACATCAGAACCAACTTAACAACACAGTCATGGGAACGGAACCCCATCATAAGTCAGGGACTACCTGTATTCTATAGCTGCTACAGTGAAGATAAGGCAGAGAATGGAGACAGATGGGTTGCAGTTTTAAATTGAGAGGTCAGGAAAGACCTCATTGACAGAGTGATTTGTGCAAAGACTTAATGGAGGGGAGGGAGTGAGCCATGTCCGTTTGAGGCAGCACATTCCAGACAGAGGAAACAGCAAGTGACAAGGCCAAGGCAAAGGGGTGTCCAGCCTGTTTGAGGAACAGAAGGTGGAACAGAATGAGCAGGGGTGAAATTTGTTGAAGGTCATGTCAGAGAAGTGGACAGACTGCAAAGGGCTTATTAGCCACACTAAGAACTTTGGCCTTTTCTGAATGAGAAGGAAGTGGAATGTTTTTGATCATGAGTTATATGATCTGAATTGTGGTCTTAAAAACTCACTTTATCAGCATGGAGCTGCCTCAGTTTTTTCTGTCAGTTGTACAATATGCCACTACGTGCAAGTGCTATAGTTTAGCCAGTCCTCCCCTTCCAATCTTTTGCATTCAAGCACTTCAACCTTTCTTCCTCTTCAGGAATTCTAGCAACTCCGGCAATTTTTCAACTAAGAACGTTTTCTGTGGTAACCTAACTCAACTAGCTTTTTAAATTTTGGCATTGGTCAAAGAAGCAGGGTAGCGTGCAGTCTCGCTGTGTGACCCTAGTACTCCATGACGTTTTCTCCTTTTCAAAATGGGCGGTTGAGAGCTTGACATAACTAACGCCATAATTATATTCTAAGTAACCTAAAAGTTTTCTTGCTTAGTATTTTGTACACTCTCACTTTCAATGTCCTTTTTTTAAATTACACCAGCTGCACTGGTCTCTTTCCAAAAGGGTGTGGGGCCTTCTCAGCTCCTGCCGTCTTGGTCCACCCCCTTTTCTTTGTTCTCTTGCGGGATAGCCTTCAGCTCGCAATGAGGCCTGCCTGGCACTTTTGGTCTGCAACTTTCTTTCTTGGTCCTTATCTCGGTCGGAGTAAACTTGGCAGTCCAGTTCCACCAGCTGAGAAATTTTTATCTAAGTTTTTTTTGCCTGTTCCAAACATAAGAGTCCAGATGTCCAACACGTGTCTTTAGTCTAATAGTTTCTTGTAATGGTCTTGTGATGTATACTCATCCGACCATCTGTGGGCTAAGCGCCTAAAGACACTATGTAACACTTACAAAAATGATATATGATCTCTGATGTAGAAATTGCCTTTCAGGACTCCACGAAGACAGCCAATGTTGCTGTCCGGCTCTCCATTGGTGTCACCTCCTAATAAACTTTCTAACTCGGACTAGTTTCATTGGCTCGACTGCTCCAGGGCATGAACCCTAATCGGTCCCTGCTCAGAAGCCCAGCATGAATACGTTTCCCACCTTAAAAAGCTGCTTAGGTGAGGACATGGTTAAGGGGGGTGGGGCAGAAGTTAAAAGTGGACGTGTTTCCCACAAACACTCGGAGCAGAAGGAACCGGCGAGCACCGGTACACCAGCCGAGAGATGTCCAGGGTGTGCATCGGCCGGAGGGAGCGGTCGGCACCGGGTCTCAAGAGCGCCAGGACTGAGAGCCGCCTCGCTCCGGCCCCAGAGAGGATCCCCCTGCCATCCCCAATCCTGAAGGCACAGAGGATGTACAGAAGCAGCAGACCCCAAGTCAGCCCACAGGGGAACTCCCACTGTGGCCCAGCGGAGAACGGAAGTGGGTCGCAAAGACTCTCGCCAGGACAATGGCGCTCAGCGTGGATCCCGCTTGCTTTCCCACGACCTCCCTTCCAGCGCCTGCGCACTAATCCCCGCTTCTCGCAGGCCTACGCAGCTGGGAACCCCTATACAGCCTTTCTCACCGAGAGACGTGGGGAGACATTTACTCGTTCTTGTTCCTATTGCCCTCTCTCCCTTCAAACAACGAGAGAAACTATAATTACTCCAGCCCAACCCACGCTAAGAGGCAGGCCCCCGAGGATTGTGGCTTTCAGGGCGCTAACAGCGCTCAGGTACCCCGGAGGGTTGTAGGTAAGGGAACAACCGTGCGACCACGTGGTGGGTGTCCGCCAATCAGCGCACAGACCGCACTTTGCGACTCGGCTTCAAACAAACTACCGTGAGGCGAGCGCGGCCTCTGGGGCCCCGCCCCCCATTCCTCGGGTCTGGGGCCCCACAAGACAGGCGGGAAGGGGTGAGGGCGACACAGGGCTGAGGGCGGGGCGCAGTGGTCGAGTGACGGCCCGCCTCACCTATTCCGGACCCGGGCTGAGG
>NW_004444138.1:1732349-1766241 GCF_000243295.1 Trichechus manatus latirostris | reverse complement strand
GCCCCGGACCTCTCCCTGCCCACACGGCGCCGGGCAGCTAGCGGGTGCGGGAGGCGCTCGGGGCCCGGGCGCGCTGCGCGCACGTCGGCTTGGGGGGCGGGTGTTCTGGAACGTTGGGCGCCGACGGCCCCGGGAACCGAGTGGGAAATTCGAACGGGGCGGCGGGAAGCCGCTGACGTCACGCGGCCGGGCATTGTTCTCGCGGCGCGGGTCGCCCGGCCACTTTGTTTGCCCACTTGCTCGTGCTTGTATCCACAGGTCAGCTCGGCCGAAGGGGCAGTGAAGGAGGAGGTGAGTGAGGGTCCCGTTCCTTCTGCTTTGGGGGTGAGTTTCATTTAATCGGCGTTCCTTGTTTATCTTATTGTTCATTTTCCCTTTTCTATCTTAAAGCCCAAGAGGAGATCGGCGAGGTTGTCAGCTGTAAGTAAGGCGAGCCCGGTAGTCGTTTGTTTTCCAAGGGATCGTAAGCAGTGAAGAAACTTAATGCCACTTTTGCTTTTCAGAAACCTGTTCCTGCAAAAGTAGAAACGAATCCGAAAAAGGCAGCAGGAAAGGTGGGTTTTAAAATTACTTTAAAATACAGTGATGTGTTAAATGCTATAGTGCTACTTAATAAAAAGGCTATTATTAACGATTAAAGAAGTGTGACATACTAAGATCTTGGCGTTTATTGTCTCAAGATGATCTGTTGAAGAGTAGAAATAAACTTAGTAACTTAGGATTCTTCTGGGCTGGTTAAAATACAGTGTCAATGTGTAGTCACCCTGGCCTACGTGAGTATAACGTAGCACCTTAATCCTGCTGTAGACTTGAGGAAATTTAAAAGGAATAAAAATAATTAAGTATTAACTGTAGTTTATAAAGGAAATTCATTTTTCGTGTTGTTTTCTTCATGATCAGTGTCTGTTCACCGAGTGCTTTGGCCAATAAGTCATGAGGCCAGAAAAAAAGGAATGTGTAGGTTGTTGTAGAGACTTCCCAAGCCAAGTAAGATATACATTTTAAGTAGGGATATATCAAGAGTTGTGTTCTCTGAGAATATAACAGTATTCTAAAATACTTTATTTGCAGTTACGTGTAAAGGTGTTCCTGGAATCATTTTATCTCAATAGCTTTTGAGTTAAATCATAATTAAAGGTTATGGCTCCAGAATAGACTTTATGACTGTGTTATTCAGATTGCAGGTCTTTAGAAAGAGGTGGTTCTTGTAGAGACGTGAATTTTGTAAGTTTTAAAGTTGGGAAAGCAATGTATGCATAAACCATTCTTAGACTTTGCATCAGGGTATGTAGCATTGGAGCCATTTTCTGCAAAGCTCTACAAGTTCAGGGAAAATTCATGGTTTTTTTTTTTTTTTTTTTTTACCGTGATCCTTTTTCTAAAAGTGTAGGTGGAAGTTTAGCACTGTGTAGTCTTGGTAAGAGGCAAGATTAATTTTCTTGATGCTGAGGAGCTGTTTATCCTTTTGTTAAATAAAGGTATAAAAGTTTTTCTTGTTTATTTAAACTGTAAGGGAACTGAATAAAATAATTGAACAAAGTTCTGTTTTTGCGATCTTATTAAGAGCAAAACTTCAAGGAAGGTAAAACCGTGGTTTATTATCCCACAAGATACTGCAGTAATTTTTTGCATTCAGAGCTAGTGTGTTATTGAACCTTGACATGAAGGCCTAAAAAATATAGAATCTTCTTAACAGATTGTTGGTATGAACGGTGTACTATGACTAACCATCTCCTTTGAGTCTTTGCTTTTTTATAAATTGATTGGCGGAAATATTATGCCTGTTCTCTCTTAAATTTTTTTTCCTTTCATATTGTTTTTTGTTTATATCTTGATCTGCCCTAAGCAAAATTTTAGATGAGAATAGTTCAATTCTACCCCCAGTGGGTAAATATAGTCATCATTTTTTCCTCTTCTCTCAGTGAACGACCAGCAGGTAAGTCTTTGTTCGTGTCAGTGTCCTTGAAAAACAGATATGAACAAAACTGTCTCTTGAGCTTTCCCAAAGGAAGGATGGGGAGGGGCTTTTTTCTTTTTTTTTTTTAATTTAGTTTCTGTAGCAACTTTGTGTGTTCATAATTGGTGTGGCTTTATTTAAAGCCTTGAACGGAAGGTAAACACTGAATGTATTGATTCCCACACTACACAATAGACATGTTTTCCAAAGCATAGGTAGTTGTGTTTCTGACTTGGCACAATTTCCTTGGAAGGGAGTATTGGGAAGTTGAAGCATACATTAGGAAGACTTGTAAATTTATTTTGGTTCATCTAGTTTTCCATCCTGTTACTGCGTATTTTGTTAGTTTTCTGAGATAACAAAATACTGATTACCATCTTTTTAAAAAATAAACTAATAACACAGATCAGATATCTCAAATGTATCTTGCTATTATTATAAATGTAATCTTAGTTAAAGAAAGTACTGATTTCTACTAAACATTTTCATTTTTAAGGTTTTATAATTTTGTGTTATCGGGTAGTGATTATGAAAACAATGAAAAATCTAAAAGTAATTACAATAGTTTTTAAGTATAGATGCACTTGTAAGTAATACCTGTGTAGTGGGGTGGTCCCAAATATGTTCACATAATTTGTTGTTTGTCTTTAAGGTATGTTGAATTACATATGGTATGCCTTGACTACCACCACTAGTGCAGAGTACATTGGATTGATTTTTTTTTTTTCCTCTTGGCATTGAAATTGTCAGTTCTACCTACGTGTCCTTCAGACACTCTAGGTCAAAGAATTGGTCAGTACTGATATGGGGTCTTTTATACAATCCACCCATGACCTGTTTAAGGTGTCGCTGCGTTCTTTATTTAATAGGGGAGGGGGGGGAATAAAAATTTTTGTTAAGCTTCTGTTTTCTCTTGCTTTAAAGTGGCTTAAATTTCGAATCTCTTACGTTATGAGTTATATTATCATACTAATTCCTGTGCTTTTCAGATTCTTCAGACACCTAAATGAGAACAATAAACTCAAAATTGATCCTTTAGCTACTATTATATGGTGTCAAGCGATTAACTGTAGCAGGATAGTCAGCCTGACCATACAACATGGTGCTTTGCTCAGGTGAATGGTTTTAATGTGAGGGTAAAAGTCTTTCTCAGAACAGTGGTTATTTGACTGTTTTTCATGCTTAAAAAAAAAAAAATTGGTGGATGGGGTCACATTGGGAATAGATTTTCTCCAACCAGGCCACCTCATTTTTTCTGAGTAGTGGGTGATGGCAACAGCGCTGAAATAGTGTAGCTCGGGCTTTATCTGTATAGCAAGTCAGAACATACTAGTGTAAGGTTTCTACTTAAAGTATACTGTTACTCTATTGTAGGATAAATCTTCGGATAAAAAAGTGCAAACAAAAGGGAAAAGAGGAGCAAAAGGAAAACACGCTGAAGTGGCTAACCAGGAAACTAAAGATTTACCTGCAGAAAATGGAGAAACTAAGAACGAGGAGGTCAGACGTGTTGGAGTGTTTAATTGGTTTTTGACTCTGAACAGTAGATAATACAGTGTATATTTTTTGAGACAGATAGTTTCTGTTTATAATATTGAATGAAGCTTTGTGTAGAAACCCAGAGTGGACAGATTACTTTTAATGAATTGTACTTGAAAGTACGTATATGAATGGCTTCTTTTTCAAGAAACAAATTTTAATGTACTGAGCATTTCATCAGTAACTGATTCACCATCTATGCTGTACACAGGATTCATCATATACCCCTTGGTGTGCATTTTTTTAAAAGGCCTAATTAGTAAATTGCATAAAACTCAATTTTCTTTGATTCATACGAACTTGGTTCTTTTAGACAAATAGTCTGTTCGTTGTATTGAAATTACAGTCTGCAGGCCTTTTGTAATTTGTTGGGATATAGAATCCTTGTTTTATTTTTATATTCTGGATATTGCTTTAAAAAATTTTCTTTAAAATCCATTTCCCCTTATTTGCGTTGTGCCTTGGCACATTTTTCACACTTTCATTTCTAATCAAGAAGGTTTTGTTTTTGTTTTTCTTAAAAATAGCAACTTCTCAAAGTAACCAATTGCTGAGGACTAAGTTGATTTAGATCAAGCAAATAAAAAGACTGGTGTTAATCTTTTTCCTTTTAAGCTATGAGGAAAAGAGGCTGTGCAAAGTTTTCTTCAGCAACGCTATCCTTTTGTGTTGATGGCTAAGCTAGCAAAGAAATAATTTAGAGGTATTTTTAAACTTTGTTTACAGATGAAAATCTTATAGTGATCAAACTATCATCCTAAGTTGTGAAATTTGCAATCACCTTTTATCTCAGCTTTTTTGTTTTTACTTCGTAGTTTTAGTCAGTGTTAAGTATTATGTAGTATTAAGATTTCTGTATTTGTCCGTATTAACTAATCCAGTCCTAGTTGTGAAGGGAAAAAAACTTGACCTTTTTTATCGCGTTATTTAGCTTTTTTTTAAAACCTAGTAGCTCTGTGGCACAGTCGTTAAGAGCTCGGCTGCTAACCAAAAGATCAGCAGCTCAAATCTCCCAGTTGCTCCTTAGAAACCCTGTGGGGCAGTCCTACTCTGTCTTGTAGGGTCTCCGTGAGTCGGAATCTACTCTATGGCAACGGGTTTGGTTTCTGGTTTAGTAGTTACCTATAAGTAAAACCTACATTGAGTTAAATGCTAAAGATTTAAGATCATACCAGTGACAAAGAAACCAAACATGGTCATTATTTTTCCTTTGATTTGCAGAGTCCAGTCTCTGATGAAGCAGGAGAGAAAGAAGACAAATCTGATTAATCTACCATGTCTTATCAGTGGTCCCTGCATCTCCCTTCTTGTACAATCCAGAAGAATATTTTTATCAACTATTTTGTAAATGCAAGTTTTTTAGTAGCTCTAGAAACATTTTTAAGAAGAAGGAAATCCCACTTCATCCCATTTTTTAAGTGTAAATGCTTTTTTTCAAGAGGTGAAATCATTTGCTGGTTGTTTATTTTTTGGTACAACCAGAAAATAGTGGGATGTTGAATTGTGGGAGGCTTTTGACGGTCTTGGGTGTCAACGTAACATTCCATAGGTGGGGGGCGATTTTTATATGCTGTAATACAAAGCATACTTAATGGCAGTTTGGAGTTGCAGTAATGCATTTATATGCCTTGAAGTTTTAAAATTACTTCTATTACCATGTTTTTTAGTAGAATTGTTTCCTAAAGGAAACTGCTCCCTCGTTATGGCTCTGCTTGTCAGCATTGTGCATTCTGTAACATCTTTGCTCGTGGTAGTCCAGTTTTCCTCCTAGCTTTGTTATGTGCTGTGAAAGGTTGAACATTTGAGTGTGTAGTGTGTGTGGTATTAAATTGTGAATTAGTGGGACTTGTTTGTAACAGCTTATCAACAGTTGAAGATAATTGGTTATTTGATACCCTCTTCAAGGAAAATTTGTCTTCAAATTTAAAGCTGGAATTTAGAAAATTATAACTACACATGGCTTTTTAGATTTTTGGTACATTAAGAATTGTGTACAGATCGTTCATAATGTCTCTGTACTGATCCTCAAAACAACCAATAAAATACGGATTATGAAAGAATTTTCAAGTGAATGGATTAAGTTCTGGCTTAAATCTTAGAGAATTTCCACGTTTGGTCTTCCAGAGTTTTTTTTTTTTTTTAATTCTTAATCTGAAAGTGAAATTTAATTTTTCTGTCAGACTTGAGCACCTATAGTGTACTTAATAGATGTTTGTGTGACTGTACTGGTTTAATAATGGAAAATAGTCCAGTGTCCCCTGAAGCAAAGTAAATGGATAAATTATTAGCTCTTTCACATAAGGTAAGCTTGTAAATATAAAAGAAGCTAGAACTACATTTGGTATGATTTGTACTGGCACAGTATTTCTGAGACTTGCCTTTGTGTATATTTAGTGTATACTGTACTTGAATGTTGCTTTCAAAATAGTCTTCAGAGGTGTCTTAGGGCAGCTGCAGAGGCAGATTATCCAGTAGGCAAGGTGAGCACAAGTAAACCTGTGATTACCTTGCTTACTGGGTCATCGGCCTGTCAGGGATTGTAAATTTTTTGAAAAGAGGCTTTGATTCTGTAGGAGGGTGTGGGTAAGGAAGGGAGACAGGTGCCAGCCATACCTAGAAGCAGAGTCTTTGATGTAAAAAAATGAAATTGTTCACTACAGATGATCTGGTAAGCAAGGTAAGCACCACGGTTACCTTGCCTATTGGATAATCTGCCCTTGGGCAGCTGTGCTGGTTTGGCAAGTGTGGAAAGGACCTTGCCAAGGTTACCACTAAAGAGGGGGACCTTGGAACAGAATTCAGGCCTCCACACTTGGGATGTTTTTTTTGTCTGGACCAATTAGAGGTGAGAATGTCTTAAAGTCCAAGGACTCATAGAACTCTGCAAGGACTTTGTACCTCAGAAATGACTCTTGGGCAGAGTTCATAGGGAGTAGTAAAACACGATCTCTTAAAAAGCATGCAGGCTACAGAAAAAAGCTAATGCGAGAACAGTGACTTGAACTGACACCCAAAGATGGTTTTGATGACCCCTGGGGGAGGGAAAGGACGAGAAGTCAGGTTGCCCGATTTTTAGTGTTTGTTTCACCATGGAGGGCCTGAAACGTAAATACTGAGATTTGCCTTTAGTTCCCAACTGTAGCAGTTCAATGGTAGAATTCTCACCTTTCATGCAGAAGACCCTGGTTCAGTTTCCAACCAGGGCCGCTTCATGCACCGCCACCTGTCAGCAGTGGCTTGCGTGTTGCCATGATACTGAACAGGTTTCAGTGGCGGTTCCAGATTAATACAGACTGGGAAGAAAGCCCTGGTGATCTGCTTAAGAAAATCAACCAGTGAAAACCCTGTGGATCCCAACTCTTCAACGCACAACTGATCGTGGGGATGGCATACGGCCTTGGTGCATGGGTTTGCCATGAGTTGGGGGTCAACTCGACAACAGCTAACAACAGGTAGACTAGATTAGTTTTTAGATACACAAATTAGAACACTGAAACAGGTTTTCTCTCTCTGTGTATGGATCAGTTACTCTTTTTCTGCCAGAATTTATTTGCAGCAGTTGCAGGGGGCTGTATAACTTTATATTCTATTTGGCGGTGTTACTACTCAACCCTGTCACCCCAGGAGTGGTGATGTGTGTGCACATGTTAGATTTCTCAATTGTTTGTTCTGAACTCATTGCTAGTATTTAAAGAGATTATTAGTTTTTCTCAAGAAAAACAGTATAACTAGCATGAGATTCTTCTGAGTTTTTATGGATTGATGCATAAATGAGATAATCTTTTTAGAAAATTGGCATAGAAGTACTTCCAAAATTCTACCTGCTTTGTTACATCTGACTAGGATGTTAAATAGCCCCCAAATTGTTATTCTTTTGTGTTAAAATGAACCCTCAACCTGATGTCCTCTTCAGCTGTTAAAGAAAAACAATTGCTTTTTCAAAATAGGCAACTTTGAGGCATGTTTTCTGGGATCAGTACTTGCAGAAAGTTAATCTCTTTCTGTTTCAATGACTAGTTCTGAACACTGAGAACTAAGGAGAATGATTGAACATATCAATATCAGATAGCCTAAAAGGACAAGGAAGATAAATTTTAATGGTAGTGCAAACTAATCTTTAGTTTATTATAAACACGGGTTATCAAAAGCCCTGCATTCTCTTGGCTCGACAGAGAATGAACCCAAACGTGGATTCTTCAGGGGACTGAAGGCATAGAGCCTGGTACGTAGCACCTGTGTTCATGATAGTCCTGGAGGTCCATGAGAAGAGTTAGATTGTTGTGGCAGTGTTTGAAAAGAGTGTGTAAGAGTGTTTGCTTTGAGGGGGAGGAGAGCCTACAGGAATGAGGAATGTGTGTATGTGTCTGTATAATAAAAGTGCAAGAACAGTTCATACTGGGAAAAAAATGCAAACAAGCTAAAAACACCTATAATTCATTTATTTAGACACAGTATCTAAAGATGTATTTTTCTCAAACCCTTTACTGATTTTTATGCTTATGTGATTTTACAAAACCAAACCTGTTGCCATCATAGTGCTGTATTACACAGACTATTTTGTCCTATTTTTCATACTGTGAACTCCCCCCCAGTGTTAATGAATATACTTCGGTAGCATTTGTAATTGCAAGAGTATTTTGTTGGGAGGACGTATGATTTATCAGACGTTTAGACTTTTTCCCATTGAAATAAGCTTTGTGAAATTAAAATATGAGTAATCTCTGCCAGTGCACACAGATCCTAAGGATATGTTTGCCTGTCACAATCCCTGGTTCCGTAAGGTTGCAACGAAATAGTTGACAGTAGGAAGTTTAAAAACGGGCGCCTTGAACAGGTGGTGATGAGGTTTAGATGATGGCAGGCAACTCAGTAACAAATTTGAAGTAATTTATTTTCAGATTATGAAACTATTACATTCCCAAACAACAAACCCTAGATAATAAATGTAAACTAAGACAACATTCAATCCTGAAGCTAAAAGTAGCTATTTTAGATGTGTTGGTGAATTTTCATATATATATGGGCTTTTTTTTACATTTATTTTAATAACCTGCTTAATAGTTCACCATTTGGCTGTGTGATAATTTGGCCCTTTCTATACAGTGGGTTTGTTTTTTAATTACAGTTTGTTGCTGTTTGCCCTTGAGTCAATTCCAACTTACAGTGACCCTATAGGACAGAGTAGAACTGCCCCATAGGGTTTACTAGGCTGAAATCTCTCTTGGAGCAGATTGCCAGGTTTCTTCTCCCATAAAGTGGCTGGTAGGTTCGAACCACCACCCTTTCGGTTAGCAGCCAAACACTTAACCATTGTGCCACCAGGGCTCCATAAACTATGGTTTATTAAGGATAATTTTGTACATTCCCAAATGCAGAACAGTATATGAAACCCCATGTACCAGTCAACCAGTGCCGATAGCCATCAACCCATTAACAGTCCTGCCCTATTTGTGTTTTTAAGCAAATAAGCAAATATTAATATAAGGAAATTAAAAGTGAACAAAACACAAAGGGAACAAATATTTACATCAGGGATACAAAATGTTAATATTTTTATCTTAGGGGTTTTGCACATTCTGTCAGGGTTGGGTACAGATTCAATTTAACAAGAAGCTATTATTAAAAATCATCCAGTATGGCTAGTTCCACCATTAAAATCACGTACTACCTTCTAGATGCTCATGCCACATTAATGAGAAAAGAGTATTCTAAAAAAATTTTAGGGCATGGAAATGCTTAGTGATGCAATTAATAATATAAAGGAATTGGGGACGGAAAAAAAAACAGTGCAGAGATGCAAGATGATTGGAGAGACTCTCAATGTAGATTTGAGTTAGGGACAGTCATACTGTCTGCTGCTCAGTACCCACTGCCTTCTCGATTGCTAGTGAGTGTAACCCCACAATGAAAGCAGTGAAGGATAGGTAATAGGGTTTAACCTGAGTAATAATAAGGCCTGTCTCAGAGGGTCAGAGGAAATAATGCAGTGCCTGGCACACAGTGCTCAGCAAAGGTTTGTTTTTATTACTGAGTGCTTTCCAGAGCTTATGATGACTAGATTTCCTGCCAGATTTTTTTTCCCTCTTAAAACAATATCTACTTTTAAGTAAAGTCTTTGAAAATAAACGTTTGCTGTAACTAGGTTGAGTGTTAATTCGAGAACTGCCGGTTAAGATCTGACTGTGATACCACGTTTCAATACAGCTTTTGTTAAGTTCTTAAGTGTTTTCTTTACATCCTTAACTATTTGTAAAGATTACTGTTGTGTTTTAGATCTGATTCATAACTAAATTATGTTAGTATCAAATTTTATCTCTGAAAGCACCTAATGTTAACCTTTAGAAATTTCAAGTTGAAAAATGAATGAAGACTAGTGATAACCAAATTTTGTGTGAGAATTTTAAGGTGTGCTACTAATCTGTTATGCATGATTCATATAGAGGAAAAGTTGAAAGTCTTGCATGCTTGGATGTGTCTGTGTAAGGATGTGGCTGCCGATTTAAATGTACAAGACTTTCAACAGTAATTTTCAACAGCGCTGATTTGATTATTTACCTGAAATATATTTAAAGACAGCCTTAACTGTCGTCGCATGATTTGTCACATTCTGCTTCACTTCTCCTTATTTTATTTATCTTTGAAACTCAAGCAAGCTAAATATTTAAATTCAGCAAATTTAATTGAGCTGATATGAATAAAGTGGTCTGTTAGATACTAGGATAAATGAACTCTGGGTACTTTGACAATGGATTGAACAGAATGGCTCTTCCAAATTTTCAGGACTCCATATAGCTATTGGTAAGCCTCAAGAATAAGCTTTTTTTTCTAAGAAAAAGATAAGATTTGACTGGAGGAGATGAAAGAAGATCTGAGCAAATGAGAGACATACTGTGTTCCTAGTAAGGGTGTCAATTTTTTCTACCTAAAAATGTAATGGAATTCCAATCAGAATCCCAGTGGAAATTGGAAAGCTGATTCTAAACTTCATCTGATAGAGAAAATCGTGAGAATAAACAATTTTTTTATAAGAAGTATGGGTAAGGGAAGACTTGCCCTACCAGTTATCAAAAGTTCCTATAAAACAACAGTAATAAAAGCAACATGGTCCTTAAGCAGAAATAGATAATGATCGATGAAACAGACTAGACCAAACAGATTTAATATAACAGTAGCGTTTCAAACAGGGCTTCAGATCGGTTCAAAGCGGTTCAGTCGTGGCTGACAGAAACGAGCAGCATAAGCATTGCATAGCAACCAAATCTCTTGCGCTTCAACTTTTGACCTGAGTAAGAAACAGGCCTCTGTGCCCTGCTCAAAGATAGCTGTGGACCACACTGCTTTGAATGTGTGTCACTCTCAACAGTCCTGCCAAAAATCCGGTCTCCTGCATCAGATTCCTGGAAGTTTCCTGATGCCAGAGATTGCATGATTGCCAGGACTGTGGATAGCTAAGCACATTCAAATCTGAGAGGTAAGCTGCCATCTTTGAGCTGGGCACTGCTGCGCATTTCCTACTTGGGTCAAAAGCTGACTCGCAAGAGATTTGGTTGCTATCCAACGCATACACTACCCTTGTTTCCATCAGCCATGACTGAACTGTTTAGAACCATTTCGAGCCCTGATTTCAAATCACTGAGAGAGAACATTCAAAAAAGTTCCAGTTCAATTGTTTATACAATTAGAAATATAGGAATTAGATTCCTACCTTACACCAGCTACAGAAATAAGTTGCAGGTAGATCAAAAAATCTATTGAATAGGAAAATTAATACAGACACATTACTCTGATGTTAAGGTTTCTTTTATCCACAAAACCAAATGTTAAGTGCCGTTGAGTCAGTTCCGACTTAATACAGCAACCCTGTGTACAACCGAATGAATCACTGCCTGGTCCTGTGCCATCGCAACAATCACTGCTATATTTGAGCCCATTGTTGGAGCCACTGTGTCAGTCCATTTCCTTGAGGGTCTTGCTCGTTTACACTGACCCTCTACCAAGCATGATGTCTTTCTCCAAGGACTGGTTCCTCCCGATCACGTGTACAAAATACATGAGATGAGGTCTCATGATCTTCACTTCCAAGGAGCATTCTGGCTGTATTTCTTCCAAGACAGATTTGTTCATTCTTTTGGCATTTCATGGTATATTCAGTATACTTTGCCAACACCATAATTCAAAGGCATCAATTTTTCTTCAGTCTTCCTTACTCATTGTCCAGCTTTTTCATGGCACATGAGGTGATTGAAAATATGATGGCTTGGGTCAGGCGCACCTTAGTCCTCAAGGTGACATCTTTGCTTTTTAACACTTTAAAGTGGTCTTTTGCAGCAGATTTGCCCAGTGCAATACATCCTTTGATTTCTTGACTGCTGCTTCCATGGACGTTAATTGTGAATCCAAGTAGAATGAAATCCTTGACAATGTCAATATTTTCTCTGTTTATTATGATGTTGCTTATTGGTACAGTTGTAAGGATTTTTGTTTTCTTTATATTAAGGTGTAATCCATAGTGAAGGCTGTAGTCTTTGATCTTCATCAGTACTTCAAGTCCTCTCCATTTTCGTCTAGCAGACTTGTGTCATCTGCATATCACAGGTTGTTAATGAGTCGTCCTCCAATCCTGATGCCGTATTTTTCTTCAGATAGTCCAGCTTCTCAGATTATTTGCTCAGCATACAGATTGAAAATTTTTAATGGTTAATATTTGATTTTATAATTTTTTATGGTTAATATGACAAAACCAAATATTACCCATAAAAAACCTATATGCCTCTTACATTCTAACTTGAAAGGAGTCGCCTAAATTCTAAACTCTGTTGAATAGGAAAATTAATAATAGACATCTTACTTTGATCTTAGGGTGTTTTCTTATCCAAGAAGCCAAATATTAACCGTAAAAAACCTGACCAGGCAGTGTTTTGTTCTGTTGCACATAGGGTCGCTATGAGTTGGAACCGACTCGACGACACCTAACCATAGCTAACAACATTTAAACAATATCTGAGAAATGTTAGATTGCGACAAAATATTTGCAATGTGTATAAAAAGGGTTAAATGTCAAAAATGTAGAAAGAATTCCTACAATCAGTATGAAGAAGAGTCCAATAGAAATACGAGCAAATAATATGAAAAGACAATCACAAAAAAAGAAATATAAATTTAAATAATAGTTTTAACTGCATTCATGATTAAAACAACAAAGATACCATTTTTGCCTATTGGATTGGCAAAAATTAAAAAGAATGGTAATATTTCATGTTGGTAAAGGTGTGGGTTAAAGGGCTTGCCTATACACTTGCTGAATGCAAGTGTAAATTGGAATGACTTCTTAAGAGGGTAATTTTAGTACTACAAACCAAATGTAAATTGAACATAACCTTTTGGCCTAGTAAGAAGAGAATCTGCCTCTCCATGTTATATGTGAGAAAAATACAGCGGACACAGATTAAAAGACTAGAAAGCTGCATCACTAGAATTTGAGTCTAGGTTTATCTGGATAAATTTTAACTTTCCAATGAAAGATTAGTTAAGTCTCTCCAAATTGTGGTACATTTTTTGTCCCAACATTTTATTATGAAAGTTTTCAGATACACAGAGAAGTTGAAAATTTTTTTAGAGAATATCCATGTACCCACCACCTTGAGTGTGCAACTTACAAACTTACATTTTTACTGTTCTATCCATCTACTCATTCCTCCAATTCATCTTACTTTTTTGTCCTTTATTTAAAAGCAAGTTGCAGACATTAATATACTTTCCCCTAATACTTCAGCACGCACAGTATTAACTGAGGTTCAGTATTTGTTCGTGGTTTTGTTTTTTTAGGTAAAATTTGCATCAGACAAAATGCACAAATCTTAAGTGTACCGCTTGATATGTTACACCTGTGTACCCCAACCTCTATCAAAATAAAGACATTGCCATTAACCAGAAAGTCCCTGACCCTTCACACTCTTGTCTGCAACCCCAACCCCAAAGGCCTTTTTCCACTCTAGATTAGTTTTGCCTGTTGTCATGGATTGAATTGTGTCCCCCCCAAAATATGTGTCAAGTTGGTTAGGCCATGATTCCCAGTATGGTGTGGTTGCCCTCCATTGTGTGATCTGATATAATTTTCCTATTTGTTGTAAATCCTAGTCTCTGTCTGTCCTGGACATAGCGCTGCTATAAAAGAAATATCACAAGTAGATGGCTTTAACAAAGAGAAATTTATTTTCTCACGATCTAGTAGGCTAGAAGTCCAAATTCAGGGTGTCAGCTCCAGAGGAAGGTCCTTGTCATCAGTCTTCCCCTGGACTAGGAGCTTCTCCACACAGGAACCCCAGCTCCAAAAGACACACTCTGCTCCTGGCAC
Source organism: Trichechus manatus latirostris (assembly GCF_000243295.1). Lineage (NCBI taxonomy): Eukaryota > Metazoa > Chordata > Mammalia > Sirenia > Trichechidae > Trichechus > Trichechus manatus. The sequence continues at coordinate 1,752,391 of NW_004444138.1, read as the reverse complement.
TGCTTTCTTGGTGGTATGAGGTCCCCACTCTCTGCTCTCTTGCCTTTCCTTTTATCTCTTATAAGATAAAAGGTGGTGCAGGCCACACTCCAGGGAAACTCCCTTTACATTGGCTCAGGGGTGTGACCTTAGTAAGGGTGTTACAATCCCACCCTAATCCTCTTTAACATAAAATTACAATCACGAAATGGAGGACAACTACACAATACTGGGAATCATGGCCTAAATATTTTGGGGGGACACAATTCAATCCACGACATTCCATGCTTTGGCCCCCAAAAATTCATGTCCTTGGTACACGTAAGACACATTCACCCCATCATATTATAGCAAAAGTCTTAAATCAACTCCAAGTCCAAAATCCAAAAATTCCTCTTCATCTGTGAAATCTAGAATACAAGTTATCTGCTTCCAAAGTACAGTGGCAAAACAGGCACAAGCTGACATTTCCATTACAAATGGGAGAAATTGGAGGGAAAGAAGGCATAACAGGTACCAAGCAAGTCAGCAAAACACATTACATTAGCCCTCAAGTCTTGAAGATAATCCTCTGTTCTCTGAGACAAGTTTACACAATGGCCCTGCCCTCCAGACTCTAGGTATTGACCACACTCTACAGATTCTGAGTGGAGGCCCCTCAGCCCTGGGCTTCAGCTCTGCCTTCCAGGCCCACTGGGACAGCAACTCTGCTCCCTTGGCTTTAGACACACCATTCTCCTAATCCATCTGAGTGGAGACTCCACCCTTAGAAACACCAGAGGCCATGGCTCCACCCTTTGAAACCCCAGAGGTCATGGCCATACCTTTTGAGACTGAGGCAGTTCGGCTTCTTGTGTTCCTTGTCTCTTCAGCTTCTGCTTCCTGATTCCTGGGCCTCTTGGCCCTTGTGCCTCATGCTCACATCTGCCCTGCTGGGGCAAGTGTTCCACAACTTTGTAGCTCCACCAGTAAGTGCCTGGAGGCACCCCACTGTGCCAGTAAACTTCAGCAGGAACGTGCTCAGCTCTCTTGCTCCAGTGGGTCAGCAAGCCTAGCTCCACCAATAAGTGCCCAGAAGCACCCTACTCCGCCAGGAAGCTTCCTACACAAAGGCACTCAGCTCTCTCGTTCTGTGGGTTGGCTCCAGTGCTGTCTGGTGCTGGTCTCCTGGTTCTGCTGCTGCTGGTTCTCTATCCATTCACAGTTTCAAAACTGCTTCCACATTTTAGGTATCTGTTAGAGCAGCACCCCACTCTCAGTACCAAATTCTGTCTTGGTCATCTGGTGCTGCTTAACAAATACCACAGTTCAATCCATGACACTGCCTGTGGTTAATGAGGCAAGATTAGATTATGTTAAAGAGGATTAGGGTGGGTTGTAACACTCTTAATCAGGTCGCAGTCCTGATCTGATGTAAGAGGAGTTTCCCTGGGATTTGGCCTGCATCACCTTTTATCTTACAAAAATAAAAGGAGAGAAAAGGGAGCAGAGAGAGAGGGACATCATACCACCAAGAAAGAAGAACCAAGAGCTGAGCGTGTCCTTTGGACCCAGGGTCCCTGCACTGAGAAACTTCTAGACCAGGTAAAGATTGATGACAAGGACCCCCCCCCGCCCCCGCCCCCCAAGTCAACACAGAAAGCCTTGCCCTGATGCTGGCACACTGAATTTGGACTTCTAGCCTCCTGAACTGTGAGAGAATAAATTTCTGTTTGTTAAGGCATCCACTTGTGGTATTTCTGTTACAGCAGCACTAGATGACTATGAAACCTGTTCTACAATTTTATATTAATGGAATCAAATGGTATTTTCTTTTGTATCAGGCTTCTTTCATCCAGAATAGTGTTTTTGAGATTCATCCATGTTATTGCATATATCAAGTGTTTGTTTCTCTTTATTGCTGAGTTGGAATCCAGTATATAAATATCACAACAATTTGTTTATCTATTAGTGGACAACTGGGCTGTTTCCAGTTTTTGGCTATTATAAATCAAGTTGCAAAGAACATTCTTGATCAAAGTATTTTTTCTGGACATGTTCTCATTTCTCCAAGATAAACGTGGTACAAGTTTGAGTGTTCTGAGTTTCCATAATTAAGGACTAAATTTGAGATGGTATATTTTTAGAAAGCTAAAAATTTGGCTGAAAGGGTAATATGCAAAACTATTTGTTACATCCAGAAAACCGAGAATGTTTATTTTGTTCAAAGCAGGACAAGCATGAGCACACATGTGTTGTGTTCCTATTACGAATCAAGCATTGTTTAGAGCATCCTGAGGTTACAGCATGGTGCTGATGAGAATGTAGGAGCTTGTCTCTTTTCTCACCTCCTGAAGCTTAGAACAGCACCAGAACATAATGCCCATTGCCGATGAGTCAATTCCAACTCAGAACTACTCTGTAAGAGTAGAACTGCCTCATAGGGTTTCCAAGGCTGTAATCTTTACAGGAGCAGACTGCCACATCTCTCTCCTGCAGAGCGGCTGGTGGATTCAAACCACTAATCTTTCAGTTGGCAGTCAAGCTCTTAATCACATGCTATCAGGGCTCCTTCTAGCACATAATAGACCTTCAGTAAATATTGTCGAGTATATTAAATGAAAGCTCCTTGCCAGCAAAGATTTAGACTTGTGTACCAGTTACTCAAATACAGTTGGGACAGATATGACCTAAATAACATATTTTAGGAACACCTACCCAAACATGCTTCTAGATCTGTCCTTAGGAAAATTACTGAGATACCATGCTGTTGATCAAACAAACCACTGTAGAAATTTTAGGAATTGACTGAGGAATGTCACAGTATCTATTAAATTAAACCACCACCTGTCTGTCAGTTTGTTGTCTGTCAGTTTGTCATACTGTGGTGGCTTGCATGTTGCTGTGATGTTGGAAGCTATGCCACCGATATTTCAAATACCCATAGGGTCATTCATAGTGGACAGGTTTCAGCAGAGCTTCTAGATTAAGATGGACTGGGAAGAAAGACCTGACAATTTTACTTCTGAAAATTAGCCAATGAAAACCCTATGGATCACAACAGAATATTGTTGGATATAGTGCTGGAAGATGAGCTCCCTAGGTTGCAAAGCACTCAAAATACACAAAGGCCACAACAATGGATTTAAGCATACCAGGGATCATGGAGATGATGGAGGACGGGGCAACGTTTCATTCTGTTTTACATGGGGTCACCATGAGTTGGAGCTGACTCAATGACAACCGACAACAACAATATTAAATTAAAATGTAATATTTCTCATGTACCAGCAATTCCACTTCTTAGTATCTAGCCTAAAGAAATAGCACAAGGAGCAGAGACAAAGATGTTAATGACAGAATTGTTTGTAATGGTGAAATTGGAGATAGCTCAAATGTTTCTCAGTAGGGGACTGCTAAATTAACTTCATCAAATTTTGCTTTATAAGCCCAAGACCTCCTTACAGTTTTTTGTTAGGGTCTAGGATAGTGTCTTAGTTTCCTAGTTCTGCTGTCACAACGTACGACGAAATGGGTGGCTTTAAAGAACAGAAATTTATTGTCTCACAGTTGTGGAGGCTGGGAGTCTGAGATCAGGGAGTCAGCCGTGTTGGTTCCTTCTTAGGCTTTGAGGGAGGGTCTGTCCAATGCCGCTCTCTTAGCTTCTGGAGGCTGACAACAATTGTTGGCATTGCTTGGCTTGTAGATGCACCTTCACATGGCGCTTCCCCCTTGGTGTCTGTGTGTCTGTTCTCTTTTATAAGGACACCCCTCAAGTGGGATTAGGACTCACCCTTCTCCAGTATGACCTCATGTTAATGGATAACATCTTCAAAAACCCTATTTCCAAACAAGGTCATGTTCACAGGTACCAGGAGTTAGGGCTTCAGCATGTTTATTTGGGGACACATTTCAATCCATAAGAAGTAGTAATGACTTCCCACTACTGTTAGTCTCTGGGACCCCAATATCCCTCAGTTCTGTCCACAACTCTAAATAGTTCCTTCAATATAATCTCTTCATTTAACTATTTGTTTTCTGGAGAGAGCCTGGCTGATACACTCTACCTAAGGTATGATACCATTTTTATAAAGCTCAAAACCAAGGAAGCTAAACAATATATTAAGGGAATCCTACATATCTAGTAAGACTACTTGCAAAAACCAAAACAAAGCCCTGATGAACATAAAATTCTGGCCAGTGGTTGCTTTGGGCCAGCAGGGGAATAAGATTGGGAGGAACACATGGGTAGCTTCAACAATGTTAATATTCTAAGGTTGATATTCTTAACGTTCTTTTTCGTAAGTTGGATGGTAGATTCAAGGGAGTTCATTTTAATATTGAGCTTCATAACTTACATCTACATGACATAGATTCGATTATATGAATCAAATTTAAAAGTTAGAAAAGTATGGGGGTGAGGCAGATCACTAAAACATAAAGAAAAATTCTCACAAGCAGAGAACTGAAATAAATGTCATGTCTTAACATTATTCAGTAAGGTAATTGATACAGCCTAGAGGGGAAGGAAGGAGCCCTGGTGGCGCAAGGGTTAAGCGCTCCATCTCTAACCAAAAGATCGACTGTTTGAACCCAACAGTCACTCCCTGGGAGAAAAGACCTAGCGATCTGTTCCCGTAAAGATTTCAGCCTAGGAAACCCTATGGGGCAGTTCTACTCTTGTCCTATAGGGTTGTTATAGTTGGAAACAACTCAACAGCACACTACAACAGTGGGGCAGGTGAAAAACCCTTTGACTAGTTTTTAAGTTATTTGATCTTTGGAGAATTTCCAACTCATTGCTTTTTTTTTTTTTAAAGTCAGGTTTATTGAGTCATAATTTACATACAGCAAAATTCCCTTCTTAGTTCAATGAGTTTTGACATACGTACAGTCGTATAATCACCATTCAATCAAGATATAGAATATTTCAATCACAGCCAAAAAGAGCCCTTATGCCACTTTGTAGTCAACCCCTCCTCCCATCCTCAACCCCTAGCAGCTCCAGCCCATTGCCAGGACGTTGATTCCGACTCACCACTCATCTATTCTCTCTCTATAGTTTTGCCTTTGCAAGAATGTCATACAGATTGAATTATTAAGTATGTAGCCAGTTCAGCAGCTTCTTCCACTTAGCGTAATGCTTTGGAGATTCATCCAGATTGTTGCATGTATCAGCAGTTCATTCCTTTTTAATGCTGAGTAGTACTACATTGTATGGATGTATCACAATTTGTTTTATTCATTCAAGAGTTGAAGGACATCTTGGTTATTTCCAGTTTTTGACTATTTCATGAGTAAGGCCCTTACAAACATTCACACATACGATTTTGTGAGAAGAGATATTTTTATATCTCCCCATCTAAAAGTGACATGTTGTTGTTAGGTGCTGTCGAGTTGATTTCGACTCACAGCTACCGTATGTGACAGAGTAGAACTGCCCCATAGGGTTTTCTTGGCTGTAATCTTTACGGAAGCAGATAGCCAGGCTTTTCTCCCATAGAGCCACTGTGTGGGTTTGAACCACCAATCTTTCAGTTAGCAGTTCAGTGCTTAACTTTCTGAGGCACCGGGGCTCCTTAAGAGTGATATAGTTGGGTCATATTATGTGTTGGTGGGTCCCAAAATGACCCTCAGGCTTGATGATTTGCTAGAAGGACTCCAGGATGCAGAAAAGTTGTTATACTTGTGGTTACCAGTACCAAAGGAGGGGGCGGTGGGAGAAGCAATACTTCTAGAGACACAAACTGATATTGTGAGCCTGATGGGAAGCAATGAGCTACATGGCATCATCTATAAGTTAGTCTTGCGCAAAATGTTTGACTTGAGTCTAAACATTTACTATAATTGGATACATCAGAATGTGAGACCTTCTAGAAGATAAACAGCCTGGACTCTTATAAAAAGTTAATGTCTAAAAGAAAGGGAGGGGCATGGTGGGAGAAGGAACACTTCTAGAGAACAAAGAGATAAAACCAAATGCAATACCTGAAACTTGACTGGATCCTGGATCCAAAAAATTGCTATACCTGACAATTTTAGACAATTGGAGAAATTGGAATATGGACAGCATATTAGATATTAGATAACAATAGTTAACATATTAGATATTACATAACATATTGGATATTAGATACATTTAGGTATTAGATAACATTAATTAACATATTAGATAACATTAGCTATTAGATAACATTAAAGTACTATTCATGATTTTGGGTGGGATCATGATATTGTGGTTATGCAGGACAATGTCCTTATTTTTAGTGGTATATATTGAAGTATTTGGGGTAAGATGTCATGATGTGTGCAACTTAATTTTAAATAAACCAAAACCAAACCCATTGCCATTGAGTCGATTCCCACTCATATCAACCCTGAAGGACAGAGTAGAACTGCTCCATAGGGTTTCCAAGTAGCACCTGGTGGATTTGAACTGCCAACCTTTTGGTTAGCAGCTGTTGCTCTTAACCACTAAGCCACCAGGGTTTTAAATAGTTCAGTAAAATAAAATGGTTTAATATATATATTAAATTAATATATTAAAATTACATATTATAATAATGTATAATATACGATTGAAATTATATAAAATATAAAATTATATAAATATAAAATAATTACAATCATACTACACTTATTAATATATTGATATTAATAATTGAGAGAGACAGAGAGACAGAGAGTGAATGTGGCAAAAAGTTAACAATTGATGAACTATGTAAACGATATTCAAGATTTCTTTGTACTGTTCTTACAACTTTTTTATAAACTTCTGACTGTTTAAAATAAAAGGTTGAGGGGGTAAAAATCAGAATGACAAAAAAGAAGAACATTACTTGGTGTCTTAGTCATCTAGTGCTGCTATAACAGAAATACCACAGGTGGATGGCTTTAACAGAGACAAGTTTATTTCCTCACAGTAAAGCAGGCTAAACGTCCAAATTCAGGGCATTAGCTCCAAGGGAAGGCTTTCTCTGTCTGTTGGCCTTCTCATCAATCTTCTCCCAGACTAGGAGCTTCTCTGCACAGGGACCCCAGGTCCAAAGGATGTGCTCTGCTCCTGGCACTGCTTTCTTGGTTGTATGAGGTCCCCAGCTCTCCACTTGCTTCCCTTTCCTTTTATCTCTTGTATGATAAAAAGTGGTGCAGGCCACACCCCAGGGAAACTCCCTTTACATTGGCTCAGGGGTGTGACCTTAGTAAGGGTGTTACAGTCCCACCCTAATCCTCTTTAACATAAAATTACAATCACAAAATGGAGGACAACCACACAATACTGGGAATCATAGCCCAGCCAAATTGATACACACACTTTTTGGGGGACATAATTCAGTCCATGACACTTGGTTAATAAAACACATTATGCTTTTACATTCCTGAACTTGGCATCACATTTATTTGGAATCTTGAAATAAATATTTTAAAAATGTTGATACTTTTGCTAAAATATCCAAATTTAGATTACAGGGTAGCCATGGAGAAATATTTGCCCCTTTAATCAGGTAGAGTTTATTTTGGCAGGGCATGCCTTACCTACTGACTGGAAGAGAATGTTCTCCCTATGCTAATAGTATTTAAATTTTACAGTACAACTATTCAAAAGCTGTATTTGCTATTTACCTGGCAGTTAGCAATTAGGACAGAAGTTGTTACTCTCCTGGAATGGAGGTGCAAAAGGAGGCCAAAATATGGGATGATGAGAGAAAATTATAGAGAGAGGGTGTGACACATGTTTGTTTAGTCTTGGTGTTCTGTATGTTTCTATAATGCTTTCAAGTCACATAAGGTGTATGTCTTATTTATCTAGTGCAGCTATGACAGAAATATCACAAGTGGGTGGCTTTAACAAACAGAAGTTTATTTTCTCACAGTTTAGGAGGCTAGAAGTCCGAATTCATGGTGTCAGCTCTAGGGGAAGGCTTTCTCACTCTGTTGGCTCTGAAGGAAGGTCCTTGTCTCTTTAGCTTCTGCTTCCTGGTTCCATGAAGATCTCCATATGTCTTGGCATCTATTTTATCCCATCTCTCTCTGCTTGTTAGGTTGCTTGTTTAATCTCTTTTATATCTCCAAAGAGATGGACTCAAGATACATCCTACACTAATCCTGCCTGTTAGGTTTTGTCATGGATTGAGTTGTGTCCTCCAAAAATATCTGTCAGCTTGGCTGGGTCATGATTCCCAGTGTTGTATGATTGTATAATCTGATGTGATTTCCTTATGTGTTGTAAATTCTATCACTATGATGAGATTATATGTGATCTTCTTATGTGTTGTAAATTCTATCACTGTGATGAGGTTATACTGATGAGGTTGACAAGATTAGTGTCTTAATGCAATCTTTTTTGAGATATAAAAGAGAGAAGTGAGCAGAGACACATAGGAACCTCATACCACCAAGAAAGCAGTGCTGGGAGCAGAGCACGGCATCCTTTGGACCTGAGGTTCCTGTGCTGAGATTCTCCCAGACCAAGGAAAGACTGATGACAAGGACCTTCCTCCAGAGCCAACAGAGAGAGAGAGCCTTTTCCTGGAGCTGATGCCCTGAATTTGGACTTGTAGCCTACTGGACTGTGAGAGAATAAACTTCTCTTTGCTAAATCCATCCACTTGTGGTATTTCTGTTAGAGCAGCACTAGATGACCAAGACAGGTTTTAGTTAACATAACAAAGACAACCCATTCCCAAATGAGATTATAACCACAGGCACAGAGGTTAGAATTTATAACACATATTTTTTGGGGACACAATTCAATCGATAACAGTATAAGTCACTTTTACACTTTCAAAATGCATATATATATAAGTACCCATAATATGAACATAGAAATAGAAATATGTTTACTTTTGTGAGGCTGTCTAACATTAACTATAAATTATTAGAAACCTGTAAGTCATTAGAAAGTTATTTAGAAAATTTCTGAACTTAGACATAGAAACATAGGAGTATGTGAAGAATGTGATAAACAACCTAAGGTGACTTTGACCCAGCATTCTGTGATAAAAGAAAATATAGTTAATCTTTGTAAACTAGCCTTGAGACATAACTCTAAACAACCTCCCTAATCTCTAACCTTGAAGAAAATACACAACATTTGGCTGATCTCCAACCCTAGAGAGAAGACATAACATACTAGTCTTTGACATCACACTGGCCCTTATTGTCTGAGGCCAAGGTGAGGAATCCACATATAAATCCTGAATTTCTGCTCCCTCACTGAGAGAAGACAGAGACAGAACTTCCCTCTAGAGTCTGATGCTTTCCAAAAACTGAGACTCTGGACTGAGACCCTGTTAGCTATCACCAACCTTGGACTCCAGCTTTGAGGCACTTCCATCGAGTTTGACCCATGTTCACAAGTCCACTTATAAAAGGCAAATACCAGAAGTCGAAAGATTTAGACTCTAACTATTGAACTAACCTCGTAGTTGTAATTGTTAATTCTGATTCCTCCGGTTCTAAATTAATGTCTTGAGGTCTTACTTGTTTGCCTTGTTATAAGGTTGCAATAAACTAAATGAGTTTATGCATGTCAAATATGATCATTTCTTTATTTAAATTTAAAAATTAAATTCTACGTGACACTTGGGAACACAGAAAGAATGTAATTCTTAAATATTTATTTATATGTGGAAGGGGAGAAGATAGAATGCGTACAGTAAGAATAGAGTCAAAAGAAGGAACTTGTGAAAGAGTTTTTTAGGGGGAGGTTGTTTCAAAAATAATGTGTACGTTTACTGTAAATGATTTTGAAGACGTAGAAAAGTACAAAGAAGAACACAAAACCACCTGATATCTCACTGCATGGGTTAGCATTTAGATCTATATACTTCCAAGCTGTTCTCTACTGTTAGTAATAATGACAATGACAATGATGATCATCAAACTTTTATCGTGCACTTGTTATGTGGCAGCTGCTATTGTAAGCAGTTACCCACATTTTCTCAGTTAATACTTACGATGTCTCTGTGAGGTAGGAATCATCACTTTCCCTCTTTTACTAAAACAGAGGCATCCTGTTTATCTAACTTACCTATACAGCTAATATAAGTGGTGGAGCCCGGAGTCTAACCCAGGCCATCTGACCACAGAGCTTTTATTTTGAACCACATATATTCTAAGTTTTTTGTTTTGTTTTTATAGTCTATATTTTGTATAAAATACTTTTTTATTTTTACAAAAATAGAAGCATACATTGAATTCTGTTCTGTGACTAGATTTTTTTTTTCAAGCTCTCAACATAAGGGGAGATAAGGTTTAAGTATGTGTATTTAGGGCATTGGCTTTTTTTTTTTTTAGTATGTACTAAGGGGCAAGTTGATCCAGGTAAAATGAAATCCTTGACAACTTCAATATTTTCTCAGTTTATCATGATGGTGCTTATTGGTCCAGCTGCGAGGATACTTTGTCTTGCTTGTTTTGGACACGTTATCAGGAGGGACCAATCCCTAGAGAAGGACATCATGCTTGGTAAAGTAGAGGGTCAGCAAAAAAGAGGAAGACCCTCAACAAGATGGATTGGCACAGTGGCTTCAATAATGAGCTGAAAGATACCTACTATTCTGAGGATAAGGTAGGACTGGGCAACATTTTGTTCTGGTATACATGGGGTCACTATGAGTCGGAGCCAACTCGATGACACCTAACAACAAGAGACAAGTATTTTTTTCCTTATTTTTCATCTTTACTCACCATTCTTAAAGCTCTATTGATTTTTGAAAATTTTATTGTGGTAAAATACATATAAATAAAATTTGCCATTTTAACCATTTTAAGTGTACAATTTAATATCGGTCTTTTTGTCTATATAAATGGATAAAAGATGTATGATTTTATCACTTATGTAAAATTTGCATGCAATATGTATAAGATGAAAACAACTCTGACAAAGACCAAAAAATGAATGTATGATCTCATATGGATGGGTATAGGCATACAGCTATACAGGTAGGTACAGGTGTACACATATGTGAGAAATGATAGAAGTATCTATAGGTATGTGTAAATACAGATATGTGTGTACAAGCACATATGTTCATTGAAGACACAACTACAGATACCCCTCAAACATAACCAAACACCTTGAGAGATTGGGTTTCTGGGTTTGAAGGCTTAGGACCATAGTCTCATGGGAAAACTCAGTCAACTGGCACAAAGTCCAAATTCTGCATTCCGTGAAGCGAGTAGTGTCTGGGGTCTTAAAAGCTTGCTTGCAGCCATCTAAGATACAACCATTGGTCTCCTCAGGAACAAAAGAGTAAGAAGATAACCAAAATCTTAGAAAAGAAATCTACAAGGCTGATAGCCTACATGAGCCACAACCTCATCTAACCTGAGACCAGAAGAATTAGGTGGTGCCTGGCTACCAGCACTGACTGATCTGACCAGGATCACAATAGTTGGTCCTGGATAGAATTGGAGAAAAATGTAGAACAAAACTCAAATTATTAAAAAAGGCCAGATTTACTGGATGAGTCAAGACCAAAGGACTCCCTTAGACTATCATCTGAAACAGTCTTTAAACCTTGAATGGAAACGATTGCCAGCAATCACCTTTTAGCCAAATAGCGAAGTGGCACATTAGATCAGTGCTCTACTAAAAAACTATCTGTATGAGACCTAAAGGTCAACATTTGCTCTAAAATAAAGATGAGAAGATCAGGGGGCAGGAAAATTATAGAGTACTGGAAATGGAACAACCAGAACACAAAGAGAATGTTGACATACTGTGAAAAATGTAACTAATGTCGCTGAAAAATTTGTGTGTGGAAATTGTCAAATGAGAACCTAACTTGCTGTGTAAACTTTCACCAAAAACACAATAAAATATTTTTTAAAATTTGCAGGCAAGAATTCCCTTTTATCAGTTAAAAGAGCTAATGATCTTTATGAGTGACACATTTAAACCAAAAGCTCATTTTGTGAGCATCAACTCTAATAATGGGATCAATTAACTAATTCAAAAAATTTGAGTGTCATGATCTAGGCATGGTGCCTAGAACACATAGTACTTCATTTAAGTGTCATGAAAATCCATGGCTAATACTTAATTGGAACAAATTTCAGATGAAGTGAAGGAATTTTCATTAAGGGACCACAGCTAATAATGGGTAGAGCCATGTGGTGGCTTTGTAATGTGTTATTGGTTAGAGAAGTTGCATTTCCTGGAATTCCCTCCCTGGATGTCTGTGGTTAAGAAGGACTACAGAAGACATTTTGTGCAAGATCATGCAGGCAAAAGCAAAGCAAGGACCATATTGTTTTGACACTCAGCAGGCCAGCACTGGGGAAGTAGGTGCTGCTGGTGCTCACAGGGATGGATGTTGATTCCCTGGCTTACCACTAGCTCACCACTGGTGTACGTCAGTAGCTGGGACTGCAGCCACTCCATAACTACTTTGCCTTACCTCTCCCCAGATACTCCTGAAACTTCTCCAACTCTTGGACCAGGTGTGACTTAGCCCCTTGATAAAGGATACCAGCTTCTTCTGCAGGACACCCACAACATCAAGGTGGTGAAAGACTGACATGTCCCTGTGGGTTCTATTTTGCCCCTGCTCTTCCCCAGGTCACATCTATCTTAGTTATCTAGTGCTGCTATAACAGAAATACCACAAGTGGATGGCTTTAACAAACAGGAATTTATTGTCTCAAAGTCTAGGAGGCTAGAACTCTGAATTCAGGGTGCCAGCTCCAGGTGAAGGCTTTCTCTGTCAGCTCTGTGTGAAGGTCCTTGTCATCATTCTTCCCCTCGTCTAGGAGCTTCTCAGCACAGGAACCCCGGGTCCAAAGGACGTGCTCACTCCTAGTTCTTCATTCTTGGTGGCATGAGGTCCCCCTTTCTCTCTGCTCACTTATCGCTTTTATATCCTTTGAGACTGAGGCAACTGTGCTTCCTGTGCTTCTTGTCTCTTCAGATTTTGTTTCCTGGTTCCCTGGCCTCTCAGCCCCTTGGGCCTCGCTACTGGCATCTGACCCTCTGGGACAAGTGTTCCAAAGCTCTTTAGCTCCACTGATAAGTGCCTGGAGGCACCCTACTCCACCAGTAAACATCAGCTGGAAGGCACTCAAATCACTTGCTCTGTGGGTCAGCAAGCCTAGCTCCACCAGTAAGTGTTCTGAGGCACCCTACTCCACCAGGAAGCCTCCTGTCAAAGGCACTCAGCTCTCTCATTCCATGGGTCAGCTCCAGCACTGTCTCGTGTTCGTCTCCTGGCTCTGCTGCTGCTTCTCAACATCTGTGCCGTTTCCAGTATAACAGCTCTCCTCACATCCTTCAGAATTGTCTTTGACCTCCATAATTCCACCAACAGTCTCTTCAAGGCAATCTAGGCTTTTACTCTTACACATTTTAACACTCTTCCAGCCTCTATCCATACACAGTTTCAAAACTACTTCTATATTTTAAGTATCTGTTAGAGCAGCACCCCACTCTCGGTATAAAATGTCTTCAGCTGAGTTCTCTAGAGAATAAAAACCAGTAAAGTGTATAAATATCTATACAGAGGTATATATAAAGGAGATGGCTTACGTGGTTGTAGGGGCCAGAACGTCCCAAATTTGTGGGTCAGGCTGAAGGCTTCGCCTGATTCATGTAGCCACAGACCTTTGAATCCAAGATCGGTAGATCAGATAGTAGGGCTCTTGCTCACAGGCTATGAAGATCAACGAACTCCAAGATAGGCAGGCAAGATGGCAGGTAAGCTGCTAGCTCAAGTCCCAAGAATCAGCGGTCAGACGAACATGAGCCAGCTGCAGGATCCAGAGTGAGCAAAAGCTTGCGAGCCTCGCCAGAAAGCCCACTTACATTTGATGCAGGCCACACCCCCAAGGAAAATCCCTTCCAACTGATTGGTTACTCACAGCAGATCCTATGATGGAGGTGATCATATTATATCAAATCTCATCAGGGAGGTGGTCACATCATCATATGACTACCAAACTACATCATAACTGCCAAACCACTGAGAATCATGGCCCAGCCAAGTTGATACAACCTTAACACACAACCTTATATCTCTTTTGCAATATAAAAGAGAGAAGCGAGCAGGCAGGCAAGAGACCTCATTACAACCAAGCAAGAAGAGCCAGGAGCAGATTATTGATACAAGCCATAATTTTAATTACAATTTTAAGTAGCCAGGCTCTGTGTCTGGCTTCTTTTGTTCAACTCTTATGTTTATGAGAGTCATCTATGTTGTACAGAAATGTACAACATAGCATAGTTTTCCATTATTATAAATAAGATCCAACTTATTTATCCATTCTACAGTTGATGGGCATTTGGTTGTTTCTAGGGGCTATTATAAGTAGTTCTGCTAGGAACATACTTGTATGTGTCTTTCCGTGAACACATTTATGCATTTTTGTTCTGTTCTGAGAAGTAGAATTGGTTACAGCATGTGTATATCTTCAGCTTTAGTAGGTAATCCCAACAATTTTCCAAAGTGTTTGTAATAGATTATGACCCACTGAAATACAGGAATTCTTGAGTCTATACTGATATAAGCAAGCAACCAAACTAACAAATAAATGGGGGAGAAACAAAGCTCTCTCTTACAGTAGAATGCCTACCAAAAGTGTAGAAGAAATGATGGAATCACCATTTGGCAACCATCATAGTAATAATTGATTGCTAAAACTACTGGGTGAAATTTTGATGAAAAACAGTATATTTATAGAACCTCAAACTATCTTCTTACAAGTTACTACTTATTAGTAAATAAATAAAATTACTTATTAAATTGGCATGAACAGTTAAGCCCTTGACTGCTAGCTGAAGGGTTGGCAGTTCGAATCCACCCAGAGACATCTTAGAAGACAGGCCTGAGGATCTGCTTCTGAAAGGTCGCAGCCCTGAAAACCCTATGGAGCAGTTCTACTCTGTGCATAAGCTGGAATCGATTTGATGGCAACTAACAACAACAACAAATACTTGTTAATTAACTTTACAGAGGAGAAACCTGAAAGACACCATGTGTGGGATACAAGTTGACACCCCCACTAATAGGATACATCGACATTGTGTGCTTCATGATATGATGCACTGAAAAGACACAATATCACTTCTGTGGCATTCATGCCAAATACACATAACCTGAGTCTAATCTTGACGAGAGATCAGACAAACTCAAATTAAAGAACACTCTACAAAATAAGTGGTCTGTACTCTTCAGAAATGTTAAGGTCATCTTATACACTGCTGGTGGGATTGTAAAATGGTACAAACACTATGGAAAATGGAACGATGCATCCCCAAAAAGCTAGAATAGAAATACCTTATGATCCAGCAATCCCACTCCTAGGTATATACCCAAGACATATAAGAACAGTGAAACGAATAGACATATACACACCCATGTTCATTGAAGAATTATTCACAATAACAAAAGGATGGAAACGACCTTAATGTCCATCAATGAATGAATGGATAAACAAATTGTGGTACATACTTACAATGAAATACAAGGCAATTATAAAGAATTATGAGAAATATGCAAAACACAGATGAATCTGGAGGACACTAATGCTGATTGAAATAAGTCAATCACAAAAGGACAAATATTGTATGGTCCCACTATTATAAAAAGTCAAGAATAGATATACACACAGAAAGCAACGTTCTTTGATGCTTACCAGGGGTGGGAGGGGGAGGGAGGGGGAAACACTTCCTAGATAGTAGACACTTGTTGTTTTTGGTGATGGGAAAGGTGTTATGGATTGAACTGTGTCCCCCAAAAATGTGTGTAAACTTGGCTGGGCCATGGTTCCCAGTATTGTGTAGTTGTCCTACATTTTGTGATCTGATGTAATTATCCAATGTGTTTAAATCCTAACCTCTATGATGTTAATGAGGCAGGATTAGAGGAAGTTATGAATCAGGCTAGCCACAATCTACAGGATTAGATTGTATCTTGAGTCAATTTCTTTTGAGATATAAAAGAGAGAAGCGAGCAGAGAGGCTAGAGACCTCATTTCAACCAGGCAATAAGAGCCAGGAGCAGAGTGCATCCTTTGGCTCCAGGGTCCCTGCACTGAGAAGTTCCTAGATCAGGGGAGGATTGATGACAAGGACCTTCCCCCAGAGACGACAGAGAAAGAAAACTCTCCCCTGGAGATGACACCCTGAATTCAGACTTCCAGCCTCCTAGACTTTGAGAGAATTTCTGTTAAAGCCATCCACTTGTGATATTTCTGTTATAGCAGCACTCGATAACTAAGACAAAAGGCACTACGAAATATGGGTGAAGTCTGCACAACTGGACCAAGGTAAATGAAGACAGTAAGAAGTACCCAAGAACAAGGGACAATTTCAGGAAATGCTGTAATATAGGCAATTTTGCAACAACAGTAATAACAACCAAAAATTATGTATGTGGTTACATAGGTAGATATGTATGCAGATATATGTATCGGAAGGCATATGCAAATACATGCATATGTATGTATAGGTATATCTGTAGGCATATGCAAATACATGTTTTTGTGTGCTGCATATGTATCCATATATAT
Organism: Trichechus manatus latirostris; assembly: GCF_000243295.1. Lineage (NCBI taxonomy): Eukaryota > Metazoa > Chordata > Mammalia > Sirenia > Trichechidae > Trichechus > Trichechus manatus. The sequence goes on along the minus strand of NW_004444138.1, from coordinate 1,735,921 downwards.
AATACACATAGTGGGCACAGTTACAGAGACTTCCTAGACATATCCAAATACCTCACAGGATTGGTTTACTGGGTTAAAAGGCTTAGGACCATAGTCTTGTGGGAAAACTCAGTTAATTGGCATAAGATAGTTCATGAAGACCCACAAAAATTCACTAGGGAATGTAGAATATTATTTGAGACTAACAAGCCTGGATTGTCAGATTTATGTCAATTGATAAATATGCTAGTCAGGCTGGGAGAGGCTCAGTTATGGATGGAAAAGGCAAATTGGAAAAACCCTGAACAATCTCTAACAGTTGATGCTACAATAACTGGAGTAGTACTGCTGCAACAAACTAGAGCAGTTGCCGATTACTTTTAGCTGCTATACCAAAAGCTTTCCCTTGGAAAAATTGATTGGGGAAAAGTACAAAGTTGTAAACAAGAAAAAATGAATCTGTATATAAGTACAGAGACCATTTGGCTAGCATTTTTGCTGAACAATCAGGATTAAACCCCTTGGAAGAAGGGATTGGAACAGGTTTCAATTCCACATTTTTAAATGGTTTACAGTTGGAATTACCAAAGAGTAGATTGGGAAACTGCACCCCTTCCCAAACTGACAGACATAGTCCATAAACTAGCCCAAATTCAGGAGCAAAAAAAATAGGTCAAACAAAACAAATTAATGATGTTGCAACTGCAACAGCTGCAACACACTGAGAAAGGCTTCTAAGTCAGGGCCTTCTAAGGTTGTAAATAACACCCTAAAAAATTGCAACTATTGCAAAAAGCCCAATGATTGGAAAAAAGATTCTTTCAAACTAAAAAACAAACAGGGGACTTCACCATAGGGGAAGCCTCAACCTAAATCTGAATGAAAGGGCTCCAGGGAACACACAGAGGCTTTTTCTACGGTGGCTTTTCATCTGCAAGGAGAAACTACCATGATTGTTAATGGAGAAACTTCCAAATTTCTAATGACATAGGATCCACTTTATCTGCTAATAACTGCACTTGTTTACAAAAGCCTTTGTCCTGGAGTACAGAGGCCTCTAAAGTAGTGGCAGTTACTAACCAAATTCAGACTTTGTATCACTCTCAGCCAGTACCTATTTTTCTTGTATTTATTGAGTATCTGCGTCCTTTTCTCATTAGACCAGATACCCCTATAAATTTGTTGGGAAGAAATTTTTTATCTAAATGGAAATGTCAGATTAGATTTAATGAAAAGGGAGAAATTATATTAGATTTACTCGAATCCCCTATGTGATTAGGAATAGAAATAGAAAGAGAGAATGCTGCTTGTTACATGCAAGCTCTCATTCTACCACTTCAAACTCAGACTAAAGCTTATCTACCTCCTGCAGAAATTCTCTCCTCATTCCCCAAAACGTTATGGGCTACCACATCTACTGATGTTGGATGAATTTTCTCTACTGAGCCTATTAAAGTTCAAGATGATTTATCTAAACTACTGTCAAAGATCCCCCAATACCCTTTGAAATGAGAAGCTAGGGAAGGATTAGCATCATTAATTCAAGATTTTCTTTCTAAGTGCTTTATTATCCCTTGTAGTAGCCCTTGCAACATGCCTGTCCTAGTTAGGAAGCCAAACAATAAGGCTGAAGATTTGTCCAAGGTTTACAGGCAATAATCAAATAGCTATTCCTAGATTCCTAGTGGTCCCTAATCCTCATTTACTACTCTCTAATGTTCCACCTGGATCCCTAGTGGTGCAGTGGTTAAGAGATCAGCTACTAACGAAAAGGTCAGCAGTTTGAATCCACCAGCTGCTCCTTGGAAATCTATGGGGTGGTTTTATTCTGTACTATAGGGTTGCTATGAGTCAGAATCAACTCAATGGCAAAGGGTTTGATTTTTTTTAATGTCCCACCAGAAGCTACTGACTTTACAGTTATAGATGTTTGTAGTACATTTTTTTAGCATCCCTATACACATGGACAGTCAATATTTGTTTGCTTTTACGTGGTCAAATCTACAGTTTACTTGGACTGTGATGCCTCAGGGCTTTCCTGAAGCTCCCACTTATTTTTCTCAGGTTTTGCATGCTGATTGGCAATCTTTACAATTTAAAAACAACTCCATATTCTTACACTACATGGATGGCTTGTTAGTGTGTTTCTCCTCCAAAGAGGCTTCCTTAAAAGATAACCGCCTTTCACTTAAACATTTAGACTCTGAAGGTCATAAAGTATCCAAAGATAAATTACAACTGGCCCAGCCTATGGTTAAATATTTAGGCCATTTAATATCATCTCAGGGAATTTCTATTGACCCTAAAGGAAAAGATGCTATTATAGTTTATGCAATTCCAAAAACAAAGAAACAACTCCGAGGATTCTTGGGGTTATGTGGTTCTTGCTAGACTTGGGTCTCACATTCCTCTTTGTTAGTCCAACCATTATACAAGTGTTTAAAGTCCTTAGAGCAAGGCTCTTTCCAACTTATCCCTGAGAACTGCCAACTTGTAGAAAATTTAAAGTAAACTTTAACATCACCTCCATCTCTAGGATTTCCTAAAATTAGATTTTTCTTTATTTGTCCAAGAACTAAATGGAAGTGCATTAGGGTTACATGCTTGTCTTAGGCTGGGTTCTCTAGAGAAGCAAAACCAGTAAAGTGTATAAATATATATATAGAGAGAAATTATATCAAGGAAACAGCTCACGTGATTGTAGAGGCTAGAACGTCCCAAGTTCATGGATCAGGGTAGAGGCCTCTCCCAAGTCACACAGCTGCGGAAGCTGGTAAGCCCAAGTTCGGAAGGTTAGAGAGCAGGGCTCCCACTCACAGGCTGTGCAGACTGATGAATCCCAGGTTCGGCAGATAAGCTGACAGCTCAAGTCCCAAGAACGGGAGATGAAACGACAGGAAGCAGCCACAGGATCCAGAGAGCAAAAAGCTAGAACGTCTGCTTATATACAGATACGGGCCACACCCCCAAGGAGACTCCCTTTCATCTGATTGGCTACTCACAGTATATTCAATCATGGGAGTGATTACATTAAAACACGGAGAATCATGGCCCAGCCAAGTTGACACACAATCTTAACCATCACAGTCCACCCCTTGTCAACTTGGCACACGTACACATCTCCTTAAACCACACATAATCTCTGAATAAAGACAATGAGAAAGTCATACTTGCGCCTAACATGATACAACTAATATGCGTACAATCAAAAACACACTAACCCCATTTACAGCTTATATTTTATAAGTGAAGGAAACAAAAATATTTGATGCACACATACAAAGTACAAATACTGATAACAATTACAGTCCCCATTTCTGCAACTGGTCACGTGGCCGTAATTGGTATTTAGAACTACCTTCTTCCACCACCCATTCTGTATTTCCTTTGCCCTCTGCAAGCACCTCGGCTGGTCATGGTTCTTTGCCTGGTGAGGTGACCCAAACCTTCATTCCTGAAGGGTCTGTGTCATTAGTAGTCATGTCAGAATTAGGTTGCTGTAGTTTTCCATTGACTTTAATCACAGGACATGGTAGTACTAAGAGACGCCCCAAGGAATCTCCTGCATTCCAGACATCCTCTTCTTTACCTCC
>NW_004444138.1:1731148-1732249 GCF_000243295.1 Trichechus manatus latirostris | reverse complement strand
CTCTTCTTTACCTCCAATAGGTAATATCAATCTGATTTCCTCTTGGTAATCAGGATCAATCACGCCAGTCAGTATGGTAACTCCCTTCTTTGCCTGTTGAGCCAGAGGCATAAGGAGCCCAAAGTGGCCAGGTGGCATTCTTAACTTCCAGTTCAATGGAACCAGTGATGTGTCTCCAGGTGGGAGTATTCCTCCCTTTGGAACTAAGACCTCTAGGCCTGCACAGCATAAGGTCGAGGGGACAGGAAGCAAAAATCTTGCAAGTGGGTCACTGGGGTAATAGTGGTACCACTCCCATTTCTACCCCTTGATTGCTGGACCCGTGAATCCTGGCTGTGGAAGAAACAGCACCATATATTGGATGCTGGTTTAAAGCATATACAGCCTCCTGGAGAACATTGCCCCAACCCTGCAAGGTATTGCCACCTAGCTGGTGCCGTAATTGTGTCTTTAGAAGGCCATTCCATTGTTCTATCAAGCCAGCTGCTTCAGGATGATGGGGAACATGGTAAGACCAATGAATTCCATGAGCATGGGCCCACTGTCAAATCTGGCTTACATAAAACAGCAATCACAGCAGTCTTCAAGGATGCTGGAGCTCCCTTCACAAATTTGTTCCTCACAGTTGTGGTAAAAGGTGTGTCCTCTGGACACTCCATGTGTGGGTCTGTGGGTCTAACTTGATAAATCCACTCTAGCATGCCAATTTCCCTAAGCCTTTGGATGCCTTCTTCTACAGTATACCAAGGCAGGTCTGGTACTTCAACTTGATTTAGTGTCGGCCACCTCACAATCCATGCTTCAGCAATCCAACGAAATAAACTATTAGATCCTTTCCTAACGTCTCTAGCCGAAACATTGAAGGAACAGTCTGTGCTCAGTGGACCCATATCAATAAACTTAGACTGATCTATCTTTATGTTCCTTGCACCATTATCCCACACCCTTAATAGCCATTCCCACACATATTCCCCACGTTTCTGTTTATACATATTAGAAAACTCAAGTGGTTCTTTTGGAGTGTAGCATACCTCCTCCTGGGTCAGACTTTGTACTTCACCTTTTGGGGCTCGCTGGGACTTAAGCCTAGTTATAGGTCTA
>NW_004444138.1:1708843-1730083 GCF_000243295.1 Trichechus manatus latirostris | reverse complement strand
TGACAGGAAGCAGCCGCAGGATCCAGAGAGAGCAAAAAGCTAGAACGTCTGCTTATATACAGATATGGGCCACACCCCCAAGGAGACTCCCTTTCATCTGATTGGCTACTCACAGTATATTCAATCATGGGAGTGATTACATTAAAACACGGAGAATCATGGCCCAGCCAAGTTGACACACAATCTTAACCATCACAATGCTCAAAAACAAGGCGGACAACACCAACCTGTAGAATATTACAGCCTGCAGCTTGACCCAGAGGCCAGGGTTACCAACCTTGCCTTCACAGTGTAGCTGCCATCCCAAAACTTGTAAAATCCACTGCTGATATAGTACTTGGAAATTTTTAAGATCTTTATGTACCACATGCTGTGTCTGCTTTACTTAATTTTACCTTACCTACCCCCATGTATCTGTCAGTTTGTTGTACTGTGTGGGGCTTGCATGTTGCTGTGATGCTGGAAGCTATGCTACCAGTATTTAAATACAAGCAGGGTCACCCATGGTGGACAGGTTTCAGCTGAGCTTCTAGACTAATACAGACTAGGAAGAAGGACCCGGCAGTCTACTTCTGAAAAGAATTATCCTGTGAATGGCAGTGGGACATTGTCTGATATAGTGCCAGAAGATGAGATGCTCAGGTTGGAAGGCACTCAAAGTACGAGGGGGGAAGAGCAGCCTCTGCAAAGTAGAGTCGACCTTAATAATGTGCATGGAGTCAAGCTTTTGGGACCTTCATTTGCTGATGTGGCTCAACTCATAATGAGAAAAAACAGCTGCAAACATCCATTAATAATAGAAACATAGAACGTACGCAGTATGAATCTAAGAAAATTGGGAATCATCAAAAATGAAATGGAATGTATAAACATTGATATTCTAGGCATTAGTGAGCTGAAGTGGACTGGTATTGGCCATTTTGAATCAGACAATCATATGGTCTGCTGTGCTGGGAATGACACCTTGAAGAGGAATGGCATTGCATTCAATGTCAAAAAGAACATTTTCAAGATCTATCTTGAGGTAGGACACTGTCAGTGATAGGAAAATATCCATACACCTGTTATTGTGAGGATGATGCAGGACCAGGCAGTGTTTCATTCTGTTGTTCATAGGGTCACTATGAGTTCGGAACTGACTCGTTGCCACCTAACAAGGAAGCCCAGTTAATACGACTATTATTCAAATTTATGCACCAACCACTAAGGCCATAGTGAAGAAATTGAAGATTTTTACCAACTTCTGCAGTCTAAAATTGGTCAACCATGCAATCGGGATGCACTGGTAATTACTGGCGATTGGAATGTGAAAGTTGGAAACAAAGAAGAAGGATTGGTAGCTGCAAAATATGGCCTTGGTGATAGAAATGATGCCGGAGACTGCATGATAGAATTTTGCAAGACCAATGACTTCTTCATTGCAAATACCTTTTTCAACAACATAAATGGTGACTATACACGTGGATTTTGCCAGATGGAATACACAGGAATCAAAGAGACAATGGAAAAGCTCTACCTGGAATCACCAGAATAGAGGGTCATGGCCCCTCAATCAATTCCCTGACACGAGCAAGTTTACAGACCCACAGCCCCTTGAATGAAAGGGAAGCCAGGTCCCATTAATGCAGGACTCCACTACACTTCCAAAAACTTATGCTGTTAATCTTTCTCCCAGCCTTTCCCAAAGAGATCTATGGCCTTTTATGAGAGTGACTGTTCACTGGAGAAAAGGAAACAATCAGACATTTTGGGGATTACTAGACACTGGTTCTGAACTAACACTAATTTCAGGAGACCCTAAACGTCAGTGTGGTCTACCAGTCAGAGTAGGACATATGGAGGTCAGTTTATTAATGCAGTCTTAGCTCATGTCCATCTCACAGTAGGTTCAGTGGGTCCCTGAACCTGTCCTGTAGTGATTTCCCCAGTTCTAGAATGCATAATTAGAATAGAAATACTCACCAACGGGTAAAACCCCCACATTTGATCCCTGACAAGTGGGGTAAGGGCTATTATGGTAGAAAAGCCAAGTGGAAGCCATTAGAACTGCCCCTACATAAGAAAATAGTAAACCAAAAGCAATACCACATTCCTGGAGGGATTGCAGAGATTAGTGCCACATCAAGAACTGGAAGGATGCAGGGGGGGTGATTCCCACCACATCCCCATCCAACTTGCCTATTTGATCTGTGCAAAAAACAGACGGATCTTGGAGAATGACAGTGGATTATTGAAAACTTAACCAGGTGGTGACTCCAATTTCAGCTGCTGTTCCATATGTGGTTTCATTGCTTGAGCAAATTAATACATCTCCTGGTACCTGGTATGCAGCTATTGATCTAGCTAATGCCTTTTTCTCCATACCTGTTTCAAAGGACCACCAGAAGCATTTTTCCTTCAGTTGCCAAGGCCAGCATTACACTTTCAGTCTCCTACCTCAGAGCTATATCAACTCTCCAGCGCTATGTCATAATCTAGTCTGCAGGGACCTTGATTGCCTTTCCCTTCCACAAGATGTCACACTGGTGCATTACATTTATGACATTTTACTGATTGTGCCCAGTAAGGAAGAAGTGCTAATGACTCTGGACTTATTGGTAAAACATTTGCGTGCTAGAGGGTGGGAAATTAATCTCACAGAAATTCAGGCGCCTTCCACCTCAATGAAGTTTCTAGGAGTCCAGTGGTGTGGGGTATGTTGAGATATTGCTTTTAAAGTGAATGGTAAGTTATTGCATTTGACCCCCTCTACAACTAAAAAGGAGGCACAATGCCTGGTGGGCCTCCTCGGATTTTGGAGGTAACATATCCCTCATTTGGGTGTGGTACTCTGGCCTATTTATCAAATAACTTGAAAAGCTGCTAGTTTTGAGTGGGGCCCAGAAAAAGAGAAAGCTCTGCAACAGGTCAGGCTGCCATGCAAGTCATTTTGCCACTTGTGCCATATGATCTGGCTGATGCAATGGTGCTTGAAGTGTCAGTGGCAGATAGAGATGCTGTTTGGAGGCTTTGGCAGGCCGCTATTGGTGAATCACAGCGCAGACCCTTAGGATTTTGGAGTAAAGCCCTTCCATCCTCTGCAGATAACTACTCTCCTTTTGAGAAACAGCTTTTGGCTTGTTTCTGGGCCTTAGCACAGACTGAACATTTAATCACTGGCCACCAAGTCACCATGTGGCCTTTGCTGCCCATCTGAACCGGGTGTTGTCCGATCCACACAGTCATAAAGTCAGAGGTATACAACAGCACTCCATCATTAAATGGAAGCGATATATACGAGATAGGGCCCGAGCAGGACCTGAAGGCACAAGTAAGCTGCATGAGAAAGTGGCTCAAATGCCCACGGTCCCCACTCCTGTCACATTACCTGACCTCTCCCAGTCTGCACCTATGGCCTCATGGGGAGTTCCTTACGATCAGTTGACTGAGGAAGAAAAAACTCGTGCCTGGTTTACAGATGTTTCTGCGTGATGTGCAGGGACTACTTGAAAGTGGACAGTGGCAGCACTACAGCTACAAGATTTGAGATTCTGTAGCTAAAAATCATCTTAATCTCTTCTCATTACTAATATTAATATCTTAGCTCTTCAGTAACTTTGATTTTTTTAATATTGAGATTACTTTGCATTACACTGTGATTTTCTTTACCCTGCTCTAGGCCATACTTGCTCATAAGTGAAAAAAAGGGACCAGGAAGCTTTCTCCAGGCTGTAAAACAGGGAGTTGTTACTACAATCAGGCATTAAATATCATCAGAATATGGGGAGTCCTTGCTTTAGGCACCAACATTACCCTTTGCATAAACTGACCTCAAGGGGAATACCCTCAGCTGAATGACCCAATGACCCTGGAACTCCACCTTCTTTTCCAACCCCACCGCTTAGAATTTCTCAGCATTCTTTTGTCCTTTCCTCTTTATACTTCCTCTTAGGCCTGCTGTGATTGTCCCCTCCCTGATCTCAGCTCTAAAATTTCACCTCGCCCACAGGCAAGGCTAGTTTTATTTATTTCCTTGAGGACAGCAGTGAGCAGTGTGCTTGCTTGAGGGGGGTGGTGGGGCTTGGGTGTTGTTTTCTGTAGGGGGTTAGGGGAGTTGGGGGCGTTTAGGAGATGGAGGCCTGAGAAAGAAGAAGCTGCTGGCAGTGAGGGCGCAGCAGGCTGGCCACGGAGGGCATAGGAGTGCAGTGTGGCCGGGAAGTGGCTGAGGCCATGCAAAGTCCACGGGAAATGCACCAACAGGATGCCCCATCTCTATAGCTATCTAATCTTCTCCTTAAAGTTGCCTCCATTCCTTCTCCTGGAAATGCTCTCCTGCCCCTCACCCTTCCTCTTTAAACACTCTGACCACCCTCCTCCTATCTTTGAGAAGAGCCAGGTGGTCCCCATGGGGCCCAAAACAAAACAAAAAGCCAAATCACCTGCTGTCAATTCCGACTCATGGCAACCCCGAGTGTCAGAGTAGAACTGTCCTCTATAGGGTTTTCAATCGATGATTTTTCAGAAGTAGATCACCAGGCTTTCTTTTGAGGCTCCTCTGGGTGGATTCAAACCTCCAATCTTTCGGTTAGCAGCTGAGTGCCTTAACCATTTGCACCACACAGGGATTCCTAACTCTATCCACAGCCTTGTGAATAGTACCATCATTTACTGTCCTCAATTATCTAGGTTTTTTCCAGAACTCTAACAGATACTAAGCCTCTCTATAAATGACACCTACATCCTCTAAGTTTATCCCGTGGCTGTCCTGCACATGCTTTCTCCAGTTGTCTCATCCTCCTGCACTCATATTTCTTCCTTGCCTCTGTGCATCTCATCTATCTATCTTGAAAGGATCCACCTAGATTCCTAAACTCTGTTGAATAGGAAAATTAATAACAGACATCTTACTTTGATTTTTTTTTTAGTCCAAGAAACCAAATATTAACCATAAAAAACCTGACCCAAACTGCAAAAGCCTGCCTGAAACTGCTCTATAGCAATGTAAATTTGTCTAACATGACTAGAAAACAGTTGCTGTCAAACCAATGCCTCCTAATTTAAATCTCAAAAAGCCTCCTTGCTGCAGATGGGTAAAGGGCCAAATTATTAACAGCCAGGCCAGAAGTAACCTCTTATCAGTTGATCTCAGTAAGGTAGAAAGGCAGGGTTCAATCAATCATGTTAAGATTAGCCAATGGTTGATCTGTATTTCTCCCTCCTCTTCTCTTTATAGGCCCCATTGCACCTAGCTTCTTCAAGTAGTTTGCTTTTCCTGGTCTTAAAGCAGCGTCCTTATATTGGTGTAGTGGTTAAGAGCTATGGTTGCTAACTAACAAGTCAGTGGTTCAAATCCCCCAGGTATGCCTTAGTAAACCCTATGGGGCAGTTTTACTTTGCCCTGTAGGGTCACTATGAGTCAGAATTGACTCCACAGCAGCGAGTTTTATATGCATATGGAATAACTGCTCAGAATCAACCTTATGTTCAAGTTTTGGTGAGTTTTGATTAATTTTTATCTCCTTCCTCCAGAAAACGTTTCGTAAATCATTTAGGCCCTTGTTAATCTCTTTTGAAAATCTTAACAGTTGTCTCTTTTTTATATTACACAGGCAATCCATCAGTAAATCCTGATGAGCCCCTTCAAAATACATCTAGAATCTCAAGCACTTCTCACCTGGTCGATCACGACAACCTCTGAAATGGTCCACCTGTTTCTACCTTTATCCCATTAGGCTATTCTCCACAGACAGCTGGAGGGATCCTGTTAAAACCTCAGTCAGATCTGTCTCTTTTCAGCTAAAACTCTCCAATGGCTCCCATCCGATCCAGAAGAGAAGCCCAAGTCCTAAAGGCCACATGTGATCTGGCCTCCCTGTTACTTCTCTGATCCTTTGTCCTTCTACCGTCCCCTTCTCTCACTCTGCTCCAGCCACACTGGCCACCATGATGCTCCTCAGACATGCCAGGCAAGCTGCTGCTTCAGTGCCTTTGTACTTGCTGTTCCTTTTCCCCTGGAAAACCACATAGCCCAGTCCCTCACATCCTTCAAGTCTTGGCTCAAATGTCACCTTTGCAGGATACGTTCTCTGACTACTCTAAATAAAATTAAAACCTACTCTCACCCCGTTTCCTTTTCCTACTTTATTTTTCTCCAGAGCACTTATGACTTTCTAACATGCTGTAAATTTGCTTATTTACTTTGGTTAATGTCTGTCTCCTTCCACTCTCTGAAGGCAGGCCTGTGTCTGTTCTGTTCACTGATATCTCTGGAGCTACAATGAAGCATGACATATGGTAGCTGAGCAATAAATATTTGTTGTTGTCAAAGATTGAAGTTGATAGCAGACATCTTGCTTTGATTTTGGGGTTTTCTTACCCATAAAACCAAACATTCATTGTAAAGAAGTTCCAGGCCAGGATTGATCCTGCCAGTGGTTTTTTTTTTCAGGACTTGGGCTTCTTCTCTGAAAGTCAGATAGTTGCTAGTCTCTCCTTCCAGTTTGAAGCCCTGCTTGCTGAATTTGAATTTCAAAAATATGGCTGTGTGGAGGGCCAGAGACTTTCTTGTGACCTGTTATCAGTTAAACTCAGTAAAAGGGTGGGGAGGGGTAGGGTTCAATCAGTCATGTTAAGATTAGTCAATGGTTGATCTATATTTCCCCTGCCTCTTCTCTTTATAAGCTTCATTGTACCTATCTTCTTTGAGCTTGTGGTGCAATGAATTACTTAATATGGGCCTTCTAGCCATAGTCTTTGTGACTTATAATGATTGAGTGGGACTATGTGAATAAGATATGTGCGTATATTGGTATATATTGGTCAGTTTTGCCATCCTGCTAGGCTTAAAATGAGCCATCCTAGAGGCAGGAGGGAGGATCTCACCACCACCAAGAATGAAGAGTCAGGAGTGGAGTGTGTCCCAAAGAACCCGGGATCCCTGCACTGAGAAGCTCCTGGAACCAGGAGACAGATAAAGAGAGGAAAGAGAGAGAGAAAGCAAGAGAGAGCTGTAACATTGAAGATTGTGAGAAGTGGCAGAGAAATGGTGGCAGCAGAGGCAGGAGACCAGCAGGAGATGGAGTGTTGGGCTTCCCTGCCCATGGATCAAGAAAGCTGAGCACCTTTGGGCAGGAGGCTTGCTGGTAGAGTAGGGTGCCTCCGGGCACTTGGTGGAGCCAGGTTTGAAGACCCAACGAGCTAGAGCTGAGTGCCTTTGGGCTAAGGCTTACTGGTGGAGTAGGTTGCCTCTGGGTACTTAATCAGCAGAGCTAAAAGAGGTTTGTAACACTTGCTGGAGCAGGGCAGAGGCCAGGCCAAGGGGCAGAGGCCAGAGAGAGACTTGCCTGTGGGCATGGCTGAGAAGAGGCTGTCCTGACTGAAGAACTGTATCCGGAGCGTTCCTGAACCTGAACTGTAATCTTTTAATTTCCTAATAAACCCCATAACTGTGAGTATGGTCTGTGAGTTCTGTGTGGCCATTGCAATGAATTATCGAAACCAGCAGAGAAGTAGAGAGTGCCATGGGAGGGTCAGATGGTGTCAGAGTTGGTAAAGGTGGTGGAGAGAGGAGGTATGTCTGACGTCTGCCTCATAGCAATCAGCCTTGGACATTTGATCTTGATTCTCCTTCCCCCTTGTGAAGTTAGAGGAGGTCAGAGGCCTCTGCCACGTCATTTTTAGTCATTTGCTTTTTCTGAAATCAAAATAATCTCCCTATATACATACAGAAAAATTGCTCAGAATAAACCTTATGTTCAAATTTCCCTGACTTTGATTACTTTTAACAATGTTTAATGAGAAGTTTTCTAAACAAGTTTCCCCAGATCTGAAATTGTATGCTCCTGACATTCACTCATGTATCTTTTGGATGGTGTGGTATTTAGATCTGTGCATAACCTGTTGGCCTATAACACAGCTGGAGACCTGGCCTTCCTTATGCTACAGTGGAGTCATGAAAACACCACCAGCTGAGACAGAGTTTGCAGGGACATGAACGCATTTTCCCTCTCCACAATTTTCCCCCATAATGGAGTCCCTGGGTGGAGCAAACGGTTAAGCCCTGAAAGGTTTGCAGTTCGAATCTACGTAGAGGTTACTTTGGTTTAGTTTTGTGTGGAGTTAAAATAAATCATCAAGGACTGGTGCCATACCCTGGGCTCCTGCCAGTGGCTCCCACCTGACTCAGAGGAGAAGCTCAAGTCCTGAAGGGCTAGGGGAGGCAGAGGTATGGAAACCCAGAGAGGGGTACTATATGCAGGTTGCTATATGCATGTGGCTGTCCCACATGAAGTATGGCGTTTGTAGAGAAACACTAGCCACCACCAACCTGTGGCTTGGCAGGAAGGAAGCTGGGGAAATAGGAACCCTAATCAGACTTTCCTCTTACCCTTCCATCTCCTGATGGTGTCTCCCACTAGGTGAATCCCACTGAAAGGCAAAAGGCCAGGTAGCTCAACATTAAGTACATCGTTAGCCTTCCTGGGCACAGAGCAGGGGAGCAAAGGATGGAGAGCAGAATATTCTGCATAGCTTTAAAAACAAGTCAGAAAGTGTGGGTTTGAGGTGATAGGGAAAAGAGAAAGTCTTGACTGGAGAAATAATCTGTTAAGTTGTGCTTAAGGAAATTCAAAAGCAGCGATAGCATTAAATGGATGGGGAAAAAGTCTGGGAGACCTTTGAGGAGGCTCTTTGGTGACTAAGGTCCTGAACTAAGTGGGAACAGAGAGAAAACTAATCATTTTTATATGATAACATTTTGTTGAGAGCTCGGCATTGTTCAAAGAGCTTTCCAGGCATTCTCTCTGGAAATGCTCACAATTTGTATATTCTAGCTACCTCATGAGCATTAAATAACATATATAAATGATTTAACAGTGTCCAGGATATAGAAATATTCAATGAATGTTATCTGTAAGTTATGACTTCCATTTTAAAGATTAAAAAACAAACAAAAAACAGAAAAAAAAAAAACCAAAAAACAAACTGAGTCACAGAGAGGTGACCCGACCAGTCAGTGGTGTTCATGACATTCAAACACGGACATATTCTGATTCCAGCTCCCAAGGTTGTGTCCAACCACACTGTGTTTTCTTTTGTGTGAAACAGTTCAAAGTAAGAACTGGTAAGACTTGGAGACGGACAGGGGCCAATGCCTGCAATGTGGGAACAAACAGGGACCGAAACCAATGGCAAGGGAGAGGCAGAAGCTGGAGACGGAAGAGATAAATGTGGAAACAATTTGCAGAGGGAGGCGGGGACAAGTAGCATTAAGGGGACAGCTGGTTGGGTTAGTTGGGTTAGACTTCAAGGGGAGAATAGGTCCTGAGAGAAAGAGGAAACCACCTGCGGGTGGAGGAAGCGCCTCAGGAATTAAGTGCAAGGTCTTCTAGTGACTGAAGACTTATAGAAAGACAGATACGTTTATTCATTTTTTCTTGCAAAAGCCTCTGAAAAATCTATCAAAATGTTAAGTATTTTATTTCTGAGGGACTTAGCCAACCAAAACTCAGGAGCCAGTGTTTAGCACATGGTGCCGGCCTTGGAGACAGCCCTCAATGTAATTTTTGTGGAACAAATTTATTGATCCAGGTTTGGGGCACATTTGATTTCACTGACACGTACTGATTTATTTTTATGGTATCACTTTTCTGTAGGTCCCATGTCATCAACTTTATGTCCCTCAGAACTATGTCAGTGCTGTATATGTCTCAACAATGCCTGCTGAATGAATTTAAAGTCAGTTAAAATTTTCATTAAACATACTAAGATCTGAATTAAATACCCAATTTTCTTTGCATGATCTTCACTGCTCAGATTTCCTTACCCCATTTTTCAGTCTTTCAATATTGACCCTAAACTACTCTTTAACAGTTGTCTTTGACCACCCTTCTAAGTGAATTGTTGTAGCCAGACTGCTTTGCTTACCATTTTCTAGATACGCTTCTCATACTTAATGCTTTTGCATCTCCTAAGTGATGATTTGGAAGACTCTTACTGATTTTTTTTCAAAAAGGTTTTTCATCCTAAAGCAAATTCTAAACTTTGCAAGCCTCAGTTTTCTCATCCCTAAAGTGGAAATAACAGAATAAAACTCAGAGTTGTCCGCAGTAAATGAGATCATGCATGTAAAGTACTATTACATGTGCTTTCAAATTTCAGCTTGTCATGTCCTAACTGTAAATCCTCTCGTGTAAATCCCCTACTTTTTAGGCCATGATTTCCTCCTTTGTGAAATGTAATGAAGGGAGAAAGAATTTTGCAGTGCTTCTGTTCAGTGGAAGTATGTATCGTCCCACCGGGGTTTATAGCCAGGCTGCCACTTACACTAGAGTCATGCCCTTAGGCTCTTCTCAATCTCTCTGGGCCTCAGCTTCCTCATGGTGAAGTAAGCATATTAATGGCACCAGACTAGGAGCCGTTGTGAGGATTAGCAATGTTTATCCAGGAGAGGGGTTGCTTGTTAAGGACTAAAACATCTTAGTCCCTTGGAAGACGCATCCCTATAGTGGAGTTGGCGTTGCAGTTAAGGTCTTACAATGCTTGTTTACCAAGCAACTTTTAGATAGCTTTCCATTTAGCTTTCCTGTGGTGAAACTCAAAAGTTATTTCCATTTGCATGAAAGCAAACCTCAGTGCGTGCATTTGAAAAGGTTTAGCTTCAATTGTGTGACAAACACATGATTCTCCCCTTGTATGAAGACCACTTCTGGCTGATGTCCACTATGGAGTTGCTGATAACCAATGTGTCCCCTTTTCCTCTTCTTGATACGTATATGTGGAAGTCCATCATTTGGGGGTTGAATGGGGCAGATATTCTGTCTCTTGTCAGAAATCTTTAAGTCTATATTTAAAATCTGGGGATAGTATTTGTCATAGGTCTTACAGTGAATTGTAAAGGGACAAGTGGAACCATTTGTGCTCTTGCAAAGCAAAACCCATGCCATTATTTCTCTGCTCTCTTGTAGTGGTTACCATGCTGCTCACACAAGAATTATAGTTCTCGACAATGACCAACACTTGAATATCTTTTGGGAGCCACCTTCCTTTTGTGATATTGTTACAAGATGAACTATGTACTGCCTTGGTTAATCTTTGAACCTTCAAATTCTCTCCTCTTCATGCCTCTGTCACTTGCTAACTTTGGTAATATAGTAGTATCAGATCACACTGTCCCACAGGAATATATGTTCTGTATGTTCAAATTATCATGTTGTTCCAAGCTATAGTCAGTATTCAATATCTCAGTTGGTGGCAAATTTTGACCTACTAAGCACCCAAATTGAGATTTTTGTATGATTCTTCATACTTTCTCATTCCACCCTAACCTCATTTTGCTGATTTAACCATCTACATACTCCCAATCTTGTCTCTTCCTCTCTCCATCCTTATAACCATTGCTCTCGTTACATCTTCATTTCTTTCCTATTTCAGGGGTCTACAAAGTGGTTTTCCTGACTCTTGGTCTTGCCTCTCTCATACCCATTCTAAAATAGAAAACGAATCCTTCCCTGCTCAGAACCCTTCAGTTACTCTCAATCTAAGCTTCTAAGACTTAATGGGTCCCATCTACATCTTGAAAGTCATGCTAAGTAGCCATACTAAACTTGAAATGTTATTGTATTAGCCCTTTGTTGTTCATACGCATGGAATCCCTTTCCCCACATTGTAGTCTGGAAATCTGAAACTTTCCTCACATTTTCCTCTCCTACTGGCAAGTTTATTGCCCTTCCTCTCTGCCCTAAATCTTGTCATTATTTGCCTACATGTCTGTTTCCCCTATAAAACACCGAAGCCTTTAATGACAAAGCTGTGGCTTATTCCTTCATATTTTTAACTTCATCACTTGATAGTGTTTGCTGAATGGACATGAGCAGACATTAAGAATGCACTAGTCCAAACATGTTTCTATCTTTCCCTCAGACCAGTTACCATTAAGTCAATTCCAACTCATGGCGACCCCAAGTGTGTTAGAGTAGAACTGTGCTCTACGGGGTTTTCAATGGTTGTGACCTTTTGGAAGTAGCACGCAGTCTTTTCTTCTGAGGTGCCTCTGGGTGGACTTGAACTTCCAACCTCTTGATTAGCAGCCAAGTGCTTAACCCTTTGCAAACACCCAGGTGGCCTATCTATATCTATCAAGAGCTTCTACTATTTGGTGTAAATAATAACAGCTAACATGTACATGGTACTTATTATATGCTAGGAGCTTGGCTGATAACCAAAAGGTTGGCAGTTCAAATCCACCAGCCGCTCCTTGGAAGCTCTATGGGGCAGTTCTACTCTGTCTTATAGGGTCACTATGAGTCAGAATCAACTCGACCGCAACAGTTTGGTTTTTTTTTTTTTGTTTGATATGCTAGGAACACATCTTAACCCATTGACTCCTCATAATTCTATCAGGTAGGTACAAATATTATCTACATTTTACAGATGAGGAAAATTGAGGCACAAAGGTTAGGTGACTTGCTCAAGGTTACACATTGAACAAATGGTGGAGCTGTAACATGGTCCAGGCAATCAGTCCTGCCCAAGCCTGCTCTGAATCAACGATATTTAACTTCTATGCTTTGGAGGTTATTACAAGGAGCAAGAATTAGAATTGCAATCTGCAGTCCATAAGGGCAGGGATGTTTGTTTTGCTCAATGCTGCATTTTTAGGGCTCAGCACAGGGCACACGGAGTGTGGTGAGTGAATGTTTGTTGTGTAAATATATGAATGAATCCAATGTGGCCAGAAGGCTAGCATCTCAATTAGGAGAATATTTTGGTCCTGCCCAGGTCTCCAAACTCAAATCCTACTATTATCGTCCAAGAGATTCCTAATTACACATGGTTCCTCTCAAAACAGCATGCAGTTTCCTGCTTCTCTTCCTTGGAATGGGCTGCTCTTTCTACTGCCCTCCCACTTCCTTCCAGGCCCCTTCATATTCAACCTTTGACAAACATGGCTAAATCATCACCAGTTTTGGGCTGCTTTCTCTGACCAGCGAAGTTTACATACTCAGTGGTGTACTGCATTTTATTTAACCCTTTCTCCTTTTCTAGACTATTGGATTCTCTGAGGACTGAGGCTCAGTCTTAGTCATCCTTCTATATTCCCTCCCCCACCTCCCCCCGCAGTACTGCATGTGGCCACGTAGACTCCGTAGATGTTTGTTACATATTCCAAGCCTTAATGGGTCAGTGTCCATGGACCTGTGGCTCGAAGGGCCTTAAGGCAGCCCTGGACAGAACCCGCAGCGTCTCTTTGGCCTGCGGCGTCCCCGCATTCCTCTTCCCTTCCCCAGAGAAAGCTTCCCGGGGCCGACGTTCTTCTCTTCGCTTGGGGTGCGGCGACCAAATTCTCAAGGTTAAGGCTTTCGCATCCTTGAAGCGAGCGATCTTCGTGGGGAGCAAACATACTGGCCCCAGATGACCATCCGCGAAACGTCCCTTAGAGCAATCTAAAGTAGGCGACCCTGTTCGACCCGCTGCCGGGGGACGCTCCGCGCCCTTGGACCCCGGGGAACCCACATCGGGGGCAGCAGTGACCTGACCCACACCTACGCGCGTCACCACCCCCGGCGATCGTGCGACCTCCACCCCAAGCTCCCACCCCGCAGCGGCGCCGCAGCGCAGGCGCCTCACAATGACCGGGATGCCGCCTCACCGCGCGCAGGGATCCAGCCCACGCGCGCTCCCCTCCCCCACTCACCACCTACTTCCCCTAGGACCCAGGCCTTTGTCCACCATCCAAATTCCCCTCCCTTTACCCAGGAGTCAGGGGAGAGAGGGCGAGGTTTGTTTTCCCAGGTGAGGCTCGACTGTTTGTCTTGCTGTCGCATTGAGCGCCCCTCAGCGGAGGAACTACTTTTTACCCCCCCCAGCGGAGGCGTCGGACGCCGCTGGTGCGCACGGCATGGCGGCTGAAGCGGCGCGCCTGAGGTAGAGGGACGCCGGCCCAGTCAGGCCTCGGCGCGGCCTATACACTTTGCTTGTCAGCTCCCGCCTCCCGCCCCGCGCGCGACCATGGCGGAGCCCTCGTCCGCCCGACGCCCGGTGCCCCTCATCGAGTCAGGTAAGACCGTGGGCCGCGCTGCCACTGCCCCTCCCCGCGGCGCCCCCGGCCTCGGCTTGCCCGGCTGTCCCGGCTTTCGGGTGCCGTCCCCTCCTGTCCCGCCCGCCCCGGTCTTGACCAGGCTCCCCTGTCTTCCCACAGAGCTGTACTTTCTCATCGCCCGGTACCTATCGGCGGGCCCGTGTCGGAGAGCGGCCCAGGTGAGTGCGGGCGCGGCGCTTGGCGGCGGCAACCTCGGGCTTCCCGGCCCGGGCGCCGCCGCCGGGGGTCGCGGGTGGAGGGCGTTGGATGGAGCCGGGGGCGCGGCCCCGGGCCCACCCCTAACTGCTCGTCTCATGGGCTGCAGGTGCTGGTGCAGGAGCTGGAGCAGTACCAGGTCTGTGCTTCTCCGTCGTCCGCGCGCCCGCCTGCCCCGCCGCGTCCCCTCCTCGTCCCCTCCTCCCGACCTTGCCCCTAGAGTGATGCCCGCCCTGTCCCCCCGCCCCCGGGTGCTCCCACATCTGAACTGTAGTCACTTGTGTGCCTTTCGTGTCTTTCCAGTTGTTGCCGAAGAGGTTGGATTGGGAGGGCAATGAGCACAACAGGAGCTACGAGGAATTGGTGAGACTTTTGATATTATCGATCGCAGGGTTGTCAATGCATTTTCCCCCCGCCACCCTCGTAGACAAGCACACTGGTGTGTCGTGCGGTACGTTTGCGTTTCTTTCAGACGCGGGGGTGGGGAGCGACCCCTGGGACAGCTCTACTGCCCCCCATCAGGTTTTGTTTTGCTGTTTTTAAGTGACTGGGTTTGTTTTGTCAGGAAACAGACTTTGGGGGGCGGCGTGGGGCGGAGGTGCGGGTGATTTCGCGAAGCTCTTACAGCAGGGGTGGGTCTCCGGGTGCTGCTGCCTATGGTGTGTGGATTGTGTGTGCGCGTGCGTGCAAGACACAGCCATTCAGCGAGGTGGTTTCATCTGGTTTTTTTGACAGACTTGTAACTCCAGCTCTGATTGGTCTCCCGTCTTTTTACCCCACCCAGGTCTTTTGACCACTTGTTCCCTAGGAATAAAATCGTTGGTCTCTGAAGGTGGAGAAATGTTTCTCTTATAGCTTCCTCCCCGCCCCCAGCTGCGTAATAAAAATTTTGTTGCTGTGAGAGTATGCCACTCCTTCAATAACATTTGCTGCTGTAAACTGTACGTTTGTTGAATGCCATAGAAAGTTGATTTTGATGAGTTTTACACTGATCATGCCGAACATAACGTAGCTTAACTATGAAGTTTTTTTTTTTTTTGAGCATTTGAGTAATGTGGATTGCAGTTCTTTTTTTCATTGTACTCTCTTCTCTTGTCAACCTGTTTAGTCCCCCTTACAGTATATGATTTGGTTTTATCTACTGTTTTAGCAGTTTCAGGAAAACTTTTTTTTGCTGACTTGTGTATTAGAATAAAGAATTTACCGAGTTGGCAGGCCATGTTCAGGATCTTGTATAAGCAAAAGAACTGGAAAGAAAAAGAGCCGCTGAATGATCTTTTATAACAGTTGTAAGTTCTCTGAGTAGAAGGTTGTAGAACATAATCATCATTCTTGTATGAAAACAAAGTTTTTTGTAACCTGTATGCGAACAGTAGGTATTCACACTTAAAACTAGGTGAAAATAACGGTTTTGTTTTAGTTGTCAGTTTTAATATTTGCTTTCTTAGAGTTTTTTTTTAAATAAACATAAGTGACTGACATTTTCAAGGGACTGAGTTCTAAAATTCCTGTATGATGGCAGAGTTAGTCTTCTTGAGTTTCATATGTTGAGATGGGTTTAAGTCACACTTTTTAAGGACCGCTCTTTCTTTTACTCTTGTTAATAATAGTAAATCATGTTAATCAGAGAAGCAGAAAACATTGACATGACCTGGCAGTCATGCTGCTGAAGAGAATATTGTTTATAGATTTTGGAGCAAGTAAGGTGATATAACTACTGGAAAAGTTATTTTTAATTTATGTGTTTTTTTGCTTTCCTGCTAAACTTTGCTTAAAACTGTCTTAAAATATTAATTCTGTTTAAAAGTATTCAGTGTATGCCTGTGGTCTGGCAGTGAGATGATAACCACTTTTATTGCTTGGGTTATTTTGGCTGATCTGTCTGGTGGGTGTACTCTTTGTCTTTACTTTCCCATTAAACATCCTCGTTCCCTGAGAGCTCATCATGATTGAGGATGAGAATTATTCTCTTGTCAAGGATATATGGGTATCTTTTAGACTGCCAAACAAAATCTTTTTTTCATTATTATTAAGAGGTTATTTCAAATATACACATGGTAATGAACTTGTAGATACTGTGTACAAATTTGCTTACTATTATTGTAAAGTGACTTCTGCCACAAAGTTAATACAAATTTGTGATATTTACTTTGATTTCTCTTTAAAGTATTTTTTTTTTTTTTTAATTAAAAAACTTTGTGGAAATCTTCAAACATAGAAAAATAAAGTAGTGAGGAATCACAAGGTACCTCGTCAGCGGTTATCAACAGATATTGCATCTGTTAGCTCTATCTCCCAACCTGGATTTTTTTAAGAAAATTTCAGAATCCAGTTATTTCATTGGTTAATATGCTGAAATGTTTTAAAACCGATCCTAGACATGGCATTTCATCTTAAATTCTTTAGAGTGCATCTCTAAAAAATAAGGACCATTTCTTATATAACCAAAGTTACCAATATTACAGTTGTAAGACAATCCATAGTTCTTTGGTATCGTGTGTGTGTGTCTGTGTGTGTCTGTGTGTCTGTGTCTGTGTGTGTGTGCGTGTGTGTGTGTGTGTACACACAGACATGTATCTCCAGTCTATAGTCATAGTTCTCCTTGTTCCCCAGGTATCTTTTTTAAATTTAATTTGAATCAGGCGTCAGACAAAAGTCCGTACATTGCATTGATTGCATCTTAAATCTCTCTTTATCTTGAACAGCTCTTTGTTTTAGAGCTACCAACCTACTAAAGAGACTGGACTATGTCCTTTAGAATCTCCTACATTCTGGATTTATCAGATTGTTTCCTCATGATGTTGGTTAATATTCCTTTTATTCAGTGGTTCTCATCCTTTAATTAGAATCATCTGGGGAGTGTTTTCAACTCTGGATGCCCAGGCCATGCTCCAGACCAGTTAAATCAGAATGTGGTGGGACCTAGCATCAGTTTTTTTTTTTTTAAGCTTCTCAGCTGATTCTAATATCATTGTTTACAAATTCAGAGCTTATTGTCTTAGACTTGTGACTATGCTGTTATTCCAAACTGTGCTCTGTAGTTTTGGTACTTTGGCTTCTTAGAAGAATTGACTCTAGTTATCTCTCAGTACCTAAACCTGCATTAGCAGCTGGGCCTGTGAATTTGTAGAATTTGAATCCTCATGATTTATAGGTGATGAAGAAAGAGGAGAGAAGTAGGACTTGCAGAATTAAGCATGGCTGTTGGGAAGGACTAGGTTTGTAAAGGAGGGGATTATTTAAAAAGGGGAAAGAGACTTGGTGGAACTGATATGGAGCAGTTCTACTCTGCACACATGGGGTCACCATGAGTGACTGGACGGCAACTGACAACAACTAAGTAACCGAATAACATAATACATTTTCCGATAGGCCAGTTTCCAGTCTCTTTAACCAGAAAGTAAGTCAGAGGATCCACTTACTGTAGTATATCGATAAGGGATTTATGTGATCAGTTGAGGGTTTTTGTTTTCTTTTTAAATAGATTTTGTGTGTGTGTGTGTGTGTGTGAGCAACAGACTTTTAAAAAGTTACTTGCTTTGAAGTCTGAAAGTTGTAAGTAGTCTAAATACAATTGTAAATCTTAACATAAATCTAATTTGTAGAAACAAGTACTATTTACTTTTATTGATTGTTTAATTCGAAATTGAGAATTTAATCTGAAAATATTTAATACGCTTACATACTTAAATTTTGATTTTCTACTAGCAGTGTAAGGAGCCCTGGTGGTTAAAGCGCTTGGCTGCTAACTGAAAGGTCGGCGGTTCAAACTCACCAGCTGTCCCTCAAGAAAAAGATGTGGCAGTCTGCTTATGTAAAGATTTACAGCCTTAGAAACCCTGTGCGGCAGTTCTACTCTTTCCTATGGGGTTGCTATGAATTGGAATCGACTTGATGGCCATGGGTTTGGCTTGGTTACCAGCAATGTATGAGGGTTCCAATTTCTTTGCCAACACTTTTTTTTTTCATTATTTTAAGAAGTTTTTATTATAGCTCTCCTGGAGGAGGTGAAGGAACCGTGGTAGCACAGTGGTTAACTGTTCAGCTGCTAACCGAAAGGTCGGTGGTTCGAACCCACCAGCTGCTCCTTGGGAGAAAGATGTGGCAGTCTGCTCCCAAAAAGATTACAGCCTTGGAAACCCTCTGGGGCAGTTCTTCTGTGTTCTGTAGGGTTGCTGTGAGTCAGAATTGACCCAATGGCAATGGATTTGGTTTTGGTTAGTGGAAGTGAAGTGGTATCTTGTGTGTGTGTGTGTGTGTATTTTATTTTTTTTGTTGCTAAGAGTAAACACAGCAAAACATACACCATACACCACTTTAACAGTTTCTACATATATAATTCAGTGACATTATATTATTCGAGTTGTGCAGCCATTCTTACCCTTTTCTGAGTTGTTCTTCCTTCGTTAATAATCATAAACACCTCCCTAAGGTTCTTATCTAATCTTTCGAGTTCCTGTTGTCAGTTTGATTTCATATCGGTAGAGCTTTAAAAAGCATGATGCGTAAGGCAGACATTCTTTGTTAGTTAAGCTAAAGTATTGTTTGGTTTTAAGAAGACTTTAGGGGATAATTTTCTTTAAACTTGCAAAAATTTTGTAGTGCTCTAGGTGAAAGTTTATAGAGCAAATTAATTTCTCACTCAAAAATTTATACGCAAATTGTTTTTGTGACATTGGTTGCAGTCCCTGCAATGTGTCAGCACTCTCCCCCTTTCCACCCCAGGTTCTGTGTTCCCATTCATCCAGTTTTCCTGTCCCTTCCTGCCTTCTCATCTTTGCTTTTGGGCAGATGTTGCCCATTTGGTCTCTATAATTTGATTGATGTAAGAAGCACGTTCTTCACGTGTGTTACTGTTTATCTTCAGGCCTGTCTAATCTTTGACTGAAAAGTGAACTCCTGGAGTGGCTTCAGTTCTGAGTTAGAAGGGTGTTTGGGGGGTTCCTACAGTCTCTGTCAGACCAGTAAGTCTGGTCTTTTTTTGTGAATTTGAATTTTGTTTTCCATTTTTCTCCCGCTCTGTCTGAAACCCTCTATGGTGATTCCTGTCAGAGCCGTCAGATGTGGCAGCCAGGCACCATCTAATTCTTCTTGTCTCATGCTGGTGGAGGCTGTGGTTCATGTGGTCCACCAATCCTTTAGACTAATGTTTTCCTTTTGTCTTTGGTTTTCTTCTCCTTTGTTCTGGATGGGATGGGACCAATAGCTGTATCTTAGGTTGTAAGCTTTTAAGACCCCAGACACTATTCACCAAAGTAGGATGTAGAACATTTTGTTTACCAACTATGTTATGCCAGTTGACCTAGATGTTTCCTGAGACCATGGTCCTTCATGGGGTCTTTTTGGTTTAAGGTTTAATGATTATCTCAGGGCAATAGTTTCAGGGGTTCATCCAGCCTACATGGCTCCAGAAAATCTGGATTCCATGATAGTTTAAAATTCTATCCTGCATTTTCCCCTTTTGGATCAAAGATTTTTCTATGGAATCTTTGATCAAAGTGTTTATTATCATTGTGGTTTTGATTTGCATTCCCTAATGCCTGATGAATTTGAGCATCTTTTCATGTGCTTATTGGCCATTTGTATACCTTCTTTGGTAAAATGTTTTTTCTCCTTTTATAGATTGTCTCTGTTGATAAAAGTCTTTTTAAGTCTAATTTTATCTGTCTTTTATTGTTCATGCTGTTGGTGTCGTATCTAAGAATCTATTGTAGTAAACTAGATTCTGAAGCATTATGCCTGAGTTTTGTTCTAAGAGTCTTATGGTTTTAGTTCTTACATTTAGGTCGTTGATCCGTTTTGTGTTAATCATGTATGGTGTGAGATATGGATCCAGTTTCATTGTTTTGCATGTAGAGATCCAGTTGTTCCAGGACTATTTATTGTAGAGACTGTTCTTTCCCCATTGAATGGACTTGGCACCCTGGTTGAAAATCACTTGACCATAGGCGAATGGGTTTATTTTTGCAGTTTTTTAGTTAGAGAGTTTAGACGATTTTTATTTAATATTACTTATGTCTGCCATGTATCTCTTATTTGTCTGTCCCATCTGTTCTTTATTTATTCCTCCTCTGACTTCTTTTGGATTAATCAAGTATTCTGTTTGTCTATATTGCTTTTTAGTTAAATGTTCTTTTATTATTTAGCTAGTGGTTATAGATCGTAACATGCATTACTGTTTACCTTAAGTTAGTTTCTTTCCCATTTCCCAAATAAGTGAAGTTAAAACTGTTAGTTGTTATTCTCCTGCCCTTTGGACTATTAATGTATGTTATAAATTCTTTTAAGTTTTTTTTTTTTCTGTTTTAAACAGTCAAAATTCTTTTGCTTACCTACCTATTTTTAATTCCTTCCTGCAGTTCCGTGGGTCTTGTATGTGATCATTTCTCTTCAGTCTGCAAAACTCATTTTGGTATTTCTTAAAATGTAGGTTTGCTAGTAATGGCTTTTCAGTTTTTCTTTTGCTTTCTTCTCTCTCTTTTTTCTTTTGATCTTAAATACCTTTACTTTTAAATAATATTTTTGCTGGCTGTGGAATTTTGGTTGATAGTTTTTTTCCCTTTGGGACATTAAACATGTCATTCCACTGTCATATGGCTTCCTTAGTGTTGCTGAAAAGTCAGTCTTTTTTTTTAAATTTTTTTATAGTTGTAATTAAATGAAGTTTACGTTTCAAGTTAGTCTCCCATGCAAAATTTTTGCACATACATTATTATGAGACCCTAATTGCTCACCCATTCTGCAACAGCACATTCCTCCTTTCTGCCCCTGATGCCCCATGGCCATTCAACCACCTTCTAACTCTGTCTGCCTTCCCGTCTCACCTCTGGACAGAAGCTGCCCCTTTGGTCTCCTGTATCTACTTGACTAAGAGGCACACTCTTCACGACTATCACTTTATGTCCCACAGTCCAGTCCAATCCCTGTCTGAAGAGTTGGCCTCGGAAATTGTTTTAGTTCTGGGCTGA
>NW_004444138.1:1707631-1708743 GCF_000243295.1 Trichechus manatus latirostris | reverse complement strand
TATCACTTTATGTCCCACAGTCCAGTCCAATCCCTGTCTGAAGAGTTGGCCTCGGAAATTGTTTTAGTTCTGGGCTGAGAGAGAGTCCAGGGGCCATGTCTTCTGGGGTTCATCCAGTCTCAGTCAGACCATTAAGTCTGGTCTTCTTACTAGAATTTGAGTTCTGCCACCCCATCCTGCTACTTCTCCATCAGGGACCCTCTGTTGTGTTTCCCTGTCAGGACGTTTATTGATGGTAGCCGGACACCATCTAGTTCTTCTGGTCTCAGGCTGATGAGGTCTCTGGTTTGTGTGGCCCATTCTGTCTCTTGGGTTAATACTTTCCTTGTGTCTTTGGTGTTCTTCTTCCTCCTTTACTCCCAAGTGGTTGGGACCAATTGATGCATCTTAGATTGCCGCTTGCAAACTTTTAAGACCCCAGATGCCACTCACCAAAGTAGGATGCAGATGAAAAGTCAGTCTTATGTTGCTCTTTTAAAGATTATTTTTTTCCTCTGGCTGCTTTCCAGACTTTGTGAGATCTTGATCTACTTTATAGCCCACTGCCAACTTTTTGGACTGCAAAAGAGTTATCTTTGCTTTCTAGCCCTGTTCCCAGCCTTCGGAGACCTCTGAAGCGCCCTCATAGTGAGGGATTTCTCCCAGAGCTGGCCTGTGCCTGGTTTTTGCCCTGTGAAGTTGGTAAAGGCCTGTAGGTGCAGACTTGTTTTGTGACTGAGATTTCTCAGGATTCTAATTAGTCACGTCAGTCCAGAGGTGACTGAAATTTGTTAACACTTTGCCAGGTTTTTCTTTATTCTTCTCTGTGGGAAATTCTTCTGCCTCTTTGCTAGGGATGAGAGCAGCTGTGAATTTTCCTGTCCTCAGAAGGGCTTGTCATTTTCTGAGACTTAGTTTAGATTTCTTGTTTCCTCAGTGCTATGATGGGTTTAAAAATTTGCTTTAAGTATATCCAGCTTGTTTTCTTCTTCTTTTTTTTTATTGTACTTCAGGTGAAGGTTTACAGAACAAAGAGTTTCTCATTGAACAGTAGTACACATACTGTTTTATGGCATTGGTTAACAACCCCATGACATGTCAACCCTCTCCCTTCTCGACCTTTTTTTTTTTTT
>NW_004444138.1:1688677-1707280 GCF_000243295.1 Trichechus manatus latirostris | reverse complement strand
TCTGGTCTTTTTTTGTGTGTGTGAGAGTTTTGTTCTACATCCTTCTCCAGCTCTGTCCAGAACCCTCTGTTGTGATCCTGGTCAGAGCAGTCAGTGGTAGTAGCCGGGCACCATCTAGCTGTACTGAACTCAGTCTGGTGGTTGTTTTCATTTTTAAGGTGAGAGAAATCATCTCAAATTATCTCCTTCTAATAGTTGAGATAAATAAATGATTACTTTCAACTTTTAAAAATTATGTGGGATAATTATCTGCAGTTATTTTTAGGTACATCTGTAGTTCCTGACATATAAGATTCATTTTTAATTGAAGGAATGAACGTTTAGTGCTTAGTTTATTTTTTCATTGAGAACCAGTTATCCATAGCTTTGTTATTAAAGTTTGCTTATTAAATGTCTTGGGTGATCTTTGACTTCTTAAAATCTCTTTTAAAGATATACACTTAATTTGCACACCAACTGGAATAATGTTTAGTATTGAATGGCCCTGAGATGAACGGAAGCTGTACCTCCCTTATTTCAGCTCTTTTATTCATTTTGTTAAGGAATGTATAAAATAGAATCTTTCAGTGATTACTTACAATCTTTCCTTTCTATTCTAGAAACAAGGAAGTGACATTTTAGATGCAAAAGCTTCGTGTTAAAATTATGTAACAACTATAGCAGTGAAGGATGAGTAATGCAGTATTCACAGATTCTGGCTGAGACTTTTATTTCAGTATTTGTAGTGGAGGTGGTGAATGAGATTTGAATGTGAGCACTTAACTGCTTAGAAAAATTGTATGATTTTAATAAGTTCACATATATTTGGTTTTTAAAATTTCTGGAGCCTCCCTTTGGCTCCAAAATTCCTATGATACTCCTGTGTTATTTAGGTGGCGTTTTTATTAAGATCCAGTATAGCTGAGTACTTAGGATTGGTAGTTGCAGAGCTAGACAGCCTGGGTTTATATTTTTAGGTCTGCCATTCATTAGCTCTTAAATTCCCGGCAGGTTATTTAATGCCTGTGCTTCTGTTTTCTTATCTGTAAAATGGGGGTAAATAGTTGGGAGATTTAGTAAGTTAGTGTATGTAAAGTGGTCAGAACACTGCCTGTCAGACAGTAATTGCTGTGTGTTAGCTGTTATTAATGTATTGAGGAATTAAATTAGTCAAAACCTTAAAACCAAGGCTTGGAACCCCTTCAGGTTCGAACCCCTGCTGAGAATTTGCATTTCAAACAAGTTCCCTGGCAATGCTAATGCTGCTGGTAACGGATCAATTCTGAGAACCACTAGTAAAGCTGTGGCTCTCAAAATTTATTATGCATAAGAATCACCTGGGGATCTTGTTAAAATGTAGATTATGATTCTGTGTATTGGGTAGAAATGCAAATTCTCAGCAGAGGTTTGACCCAGAACGAATCGGTTTGAAGCGCTGCTTAAAACACTTTGACTGATTACCTAGTACTTTATAAGTGCACAGTATTACCTGTTGTGATTTTTACAGATGAGAAAACAGAAGCCTTGGAAAGTAACTTGTCCAAGGTCCCAAACTAGTTAGATTCAGGGCCTGCACTGTTAACCACATTTTCTATGGGTGAGGAGAGTCTCCTCCCCACTTTTTTCTGGTATCTGTTACTTAAATTATCATTGTATATTTGAAGCAGGATTCCAAATTGAGAGCATTTTGCTAGAGAAAGCCCTTGTGGTAGAATCTTGATTTAAAGTCTTAATTTGCCTATATTTCTATAAAAATGTTTGAAGATCTTGATAGGTTGTAGCAAAAAATGATATATAATTATTTTATTAGTCTTTTTTCTTTAAACTGTGGCTTACAGTTCTAAAGATAAACAAATTGCTTTTTACTTTTGTAGAATATTTAGAAAGCAAAAAAGCAAAGAGAAAATAGGAAAATCACTAAATGAGAAATGTTTATTTTTCTTCATTTATGCATATAGTCCAACAAAAATAGAGCCTTTTAAAAAATTACATTGTGAATGCCTTTTGATTTCACTGAAAAATTTTATCTAACTCTTTTGCTTGTTGGACATTTGGTTGGTTTCCAGGTTTTTTCTATTATGAAGGATTTTATGAATATATGTATCTGCGTATTTACTATCTGTATCTTACGAAATTGTGTACTCATAATAAATTTCTAGAAACATAATAATTGGTAAAATGGTTTACATGTTTTTACTGTTAATTGTAAAATTGCACTTCTTAAAGGCTCTCCCAATTTATATTTTTAACTACAGTATATAAGAACATACTGATTTCTTAACACCAAGACAACCTTTTTAATTTTTGCCTATCTGATAGGTAGAACAATGCCAGTAGCTAATGTTTCTGCTAGAATCTGTCTTGATTAATTTGTAAGATTTAGGTTATTTGTCTTCAGTCTGTCACATGTTCTAAATTCCTTTTTGCAGATTGCTTAATTTTATTTGGAGGATTTGCTTTTACAAAGGTTTAAATTTTTTATTTTGTTTATCCTTCTGCCTTTGGGTTGTGCTTAAAGCCCTTCTGTACCTGAAGGTACTACATTCTTGCAAACTTTCATCTATTTGTGGACTTCTGTTCCTGTGACTATTTTATGATTGAACTTTTGTAATATATTTTAATATTACTAAAAACATTTAATCAAATTCCTTTTGCGCAACATTTTAGCTCAAAAAGATGGTCATTAAATCCACAATCTTATGTTTTAAGCTGTTAAGGAAGTGGGAAAAAATTGGTTCTGAACTCTACCCACTTGAAGAGTAGCTATGGATGCTTTATAGCTTTTTTATTCCCTATTCATTTGGGAAATAGTATCTCTGTTATAAATGGTTTAATTGTATTTTCTGAAGAATTATCTCATACATTTCAAGACTTGACAGTGCTTTTATTTGGCTTTTCTGTAATTTAATGTCCAAATATTTTTTGAACATTTTTTAAATTTATTTCTTTATGTTTGCGTTGAATTTGACGAGTGAATTTTGAAGACACAGCTGAAATGAATAGGTCTTACAATTTATTTTGCTCTTTGGGTCTTTCGAAGTGTGACAAACTTCACAAAATAACAAAGTCTACCTAGGAGATGTGTTGCATTAATGTTGAAATCTGTTGTCTTCTCTACTGTGGTCATGTGGCTGAAATTATTTTACCAAATAAATACTATTTCTTGTGAAGACTGTAGCATGTTTAAAATTTATACATTTTAAAATGTGCCTATCTTTTCTATTTTAATACATCTTATGAGCAAATATTTTTAAAAAATGAACTCGGGTTCTTTTATTAGTATTTGTCTCTTCATTAAGTACTATACAGGATTAAGACTATTATTGGTTGCACAGGTTTTGGTCAGATTATGATTAGAAAATTCAGTTATTTTGATAATGGAAAAACAGAAAAATATCAGGTTTACTGTTTTTAGGTGTCAGCTTCTTTATGGATGAAGCAGCTGAGAATTCTGTACTCTAGTTTTATTCATTTCAGGGTGCTCTGATGGTACAGATCTAGAAATAGTAGGATGTGAACTTCCTGTCAAGCATATCAGAAATCTTACGTTTTTTCTTTGAATAACTTTAAGAGTTTGGAAATGCTTTCATAGTCTAGAAATAGGACTCAACGTTTTGCTAAGGGAGAAAGAAAATACAATTAATAGGTTGCATAGGAATGCTCACTTATTACTGAGTACCATTTGGTATCGAAATCAGCATTAATAGCATTTTCTAGGCAAGCGTCACTTTACTAGAATGACTGGTGGGTAGGGCTTTGAACCTGCTGGTGGGTGACTTTCCCACAGATCTTCAGATTCGTAGACATGCTATTGTGATTTATGTAATTGTGTAGCACTTGAAAATAGGCTTATGAAGTGCTTTAGTTGCTTACAACAGAAGCAGTAACTGAAATAATAAAGCTATTAATGATGTTTCGTAAGTCTAGGTGGAATTGATAGCAGTGATTTACTGGTGTCATTAAGGACTTAGTCTCTTTCTGTCTTTCAGCTCAGGCATCCCTGACATTTTGGCTTTTTTCCTCAAACTTTAGCTTTATGGTTGCTGGCTGACTGTTGCAGCTCTTGTTATTACATCCCAGAAAAGATGGGCACGAAGGGGCCTTTCTGCCTGTGACTCTTATTAAGAAGGAGAATTTTTTCAGTAACATCCCTGTGCGCCAGCAGATTCTTAGTTTCATTGGCTAGAACTAGATTACCTGACCCCCTGCCTGTGAACGAGTCTGGAAAACTGAGGTTCTGCCGAAGCAGGGAAATAATGGCTGTTGGTTTGTCAGTGTCTGCTCTGTGAAGCTAACGCTAGTTAACGTTTTTGAATTAAGATAAATGCTTTCAAATGAAGGCTCTTCACTCTCACAGTAGAACATTTGTCTCCTAGGTTCTTTTGTATAAACTGAGTATTAAGTTCTTTTCTTCCTTATTTCTATAGGAATACCTACTCTGCCATTGACCACTCAGCTTTCACTTCTCTGTAAAGCTTAGAAAAGAGGCCGAGAACGTTCATCTCAGCGGAAGCTGAGGGGAATTACTTAAGCAAGGAAGACACCAGATCTTTTATTTTGTATAAAAGGCAGTCTTGTGTTCATTGTTGTACTATTCATTGCATAGAATTGTAATATGATATGGTAGATCGTTTACTTATAATTTTTCCGAGTGCATCGTTCCTAGATGTAGTTTTAAAGTAATTTAGGGAAAGTTAAAGGTCAGATAGGTTCGTATGAAAGATACTTAATGTTCATTCTAGATCCTGATTAAATTATAACATCTTAAACTTTACAGGAAAAATGACTTTCCCCCATAACTTTCTAATTAGCCAGGCTATCTAGCTGTTACTACTACTCCTGTAGCTACTACCCTGGGCATGATGAGGGGATCATGCTCACTACAGTATTTTGGAACATAATGATAGTAATACAGTGATTCTAGAATTGTGGCTGGTAAACGTTTCAGAGACTAATGCTGAATTATGATGATGGAGAACAAGATAGTAGAAACTGACTGAGGTTTGGATGAACTTAGTTCTTAACTGACTCCTGAGAACTTTGTATAACTGGCTTACTCATTGAAGTTGCTGATAGATGTGACTGTTACTGATATTCGTATGGAGGACTTGAAAATACTGAAGGAGTAGTACCGTATTGATTTGGTCAATATGCTATTTTAATAATCCAGAGTCATTTTCTCTTGATTTTTTTTTGTCTGTATATGTAGTAGAACCCTATCTTTTTATAGATGTACCCTATTTTGTACAAAAATAGGATAATTTTCTCCCTGAATCTTTGATGATGTTAGAATCTTGAGCAATGCAAGGGACTCTGTAATTCTATCTTTGCCATGCAACTGCTGCAAGGAATCTATGTTCCGGTAACATCTGGACTTTCCCTAAATATACTTGCTTATGTTGAAGCCTCTTACTATTTTAATCAGTTTTAATAGTTCTTCAATCCAAGCAAAGTTCTCCTTCCAGATCATTTAAGAGAAAAATAAGATTATGTTTAGGACTGGGAAGCAGTCTGTTTAACATTTCTATCTAGAGAAATTGTTTTTTATCCATATCTATCTCCTTCAAAAACAAGTCTCCATTCTCAGATAAGGTTGCTTATATAATATCAAAATTTAAAACCAGGTTTATTAACTAGAAGTTCTCTATCTACTCGGAATAATGGAAATCTCAAAGAACTTCATTAGGTTAGAGAAAAATTATTTTCCCCTTACAGAAGCCATGTTGCCATTTTCCTAAGGTATTTTATCACAAGTATTTAAGCCGTATAGATACTTTTTTTAGGTCAGTCAATGCAATTTAGTGCTGATTTTTTTTTTTCTTCAGATTTCTTTATTGGCAAGTTCTTAGGTCTATGATTTTCTTGGTACTGTTGGAATTACATTTCTTAGTTCCTCTTATTCCCCACCTACCCCCGTGTAGAGCTGATTATCTACAGCAGTTTTTGGATTTTGATATATTGACCCTTTGAAGCACAGAGTGCTAATAATTAGTATTAAGAAACTTTTGAGGTCTGTCTCAGCTTTGATATATATCTTTTGAATTCTGTGTTGGGATGTCTGCCAGAGGATGGAAAACGTGTCAGCTTGATAAGTTGAGGATATTTTGTCCAGCCTTTTCTGTTACCAGTGGTTATTGAAGCATAAACTTTATATTGGATCCAGGCTTATTTTACATTTGAGTTCATGATTAAGAACAAAAAGTGGGATCTAGAGCCATGTGCTGTAAGTTTTCTTTGGAGCACTGTTTCTCAGGGAGTTTGAAATGTGTGGGGCATTGTTGGTTTTGCAGTGCCTGGGAGTACTGTTGGCATTAATAGATGGGATCCGGGGATGCTCTGTGTCCTGTAATGTGTGGAACAGTCCTGCACGGTGATGTTTTTCCGCCCTCAAATGCTGCTTTTGGTATGATTGAGAATCCCTAGGGATGCAGCATTTAAGTTTGTGCCAAATACATTCATATCAGGTAACATTGGGCGTATTTACAAATTAAACTTATATACTACTTTTTTGTTTATTTTTATTGAGGTATAATTGACATATAATAAACTTCACATATTTAAAGTGTTCAATTTGATAAATTTTAACTTATATATACACCCATGGAACCATTATCACAATCAAGGTAGTGAACATGTCCGTCACTCCCAAAAGTTTTGTTGCATCCCTGCTTCTCCCTGCATTCCTCCCTAAGTAACCACTGATTTGCTCCATCTCACTGTATAGTAGTTTGGATTTTCTAGAGTTTTATATAAATAGAATCATATAGTATGTACTTTTTTTCTGGCTTTCATCTATCATAATTAAGATTCATCCATGTCATTGTGTGTATTTCTTTTGCCCTTCTTCTCTTTATTGTTGAGTAGTATTCCATTGTATAAATACACCACAAATTTATTTTCTCACCTGTTGATGGACATTTGGGGTTTGTTTCCACTTTTTGGCTATCACAGATAAAGTTGCTAAGAACATTTTTGTACACACTTAAACGTGGACGTGCACTTCATTTCTCTTGGTAAATACCTAGGAGAGGAATTGCTGAGGTATATGTGAGATGTATGCGTAACTTTTAGAAACTGCCAAACTGTTTTTCAATGTGGTTATACCATTTTACATCACCAGTAGTTTCTCTACATTCCTGCCAACACTTACTCTGGCCAATCTTTTTAATTTTAGCCATTCTAGTAAGTGTAGTTGTATCTCATTATGGTTTTAATTCGTGTTTCGCCGGTTACTAATGATATTGAATATCTTTTCACGTGCTTGTTTGCCATCGGCATATTTTCTTTGGTGACGTAGCTGTTCAAATCTTTTGCCAGTTTTAAAAAATTGGATTGTTTGTTTCATTACTGTTCAGTTTTGAGAGTTCTCTACACTAGACAACAAGTCCTTTATCAGATATAGTTGTCACGAGCCCTAGAGTTGGTTCTGACTCATAGTGACCCTGTATGTACAACAGAATGAAACACTGCCTGGTCCTCCGCCATCCTCATAATCATTGCTATATTTGAGCCCATCGTTGCAGTCACTGTGTCTGTCCATCTTGTTGAGGGTCTTCCTCTTTTTCGCTGACTCTCCATTTTATCAGGCATGATGTCATTCTCCAGGGACTGGTCCCTCCTGATAAGTCTCTAAGGTACGTGAGATGAAGTCTTGCCATCCTCGCTTCCAAAGAGCACTCTGGCTGTACTTCTTCCAAGACAGACTTGTTCGTTCTTTTGACAGTCCATGTCACGTTCAGTATTCTTTACCATTACCCTGATTCAAAGGCATCAGTTCTTCGGTCTTCCTTATTCATTGTCCAGCTTTCGCATGCATACGAGGCGACTGAAAATACCCTAGCTTGGGTTAGGCGCACCTTAGTCTCCAAAGTGACATCTTTGCTTTTTAACACTTTAAAGAGGTCTTTGCAGCAGATTTGCCCAAGGCAGTATGTTGTTTGTTTTCTTGACGGCTGCTTCCATGGGTGTTGATTGTAGATCCAAGTAAAATGAAATCCTCGACAACTTCAGTCTTTTCTCCGTTTATCATGATGCTGCTTATTGGTCCAGTTGTGAGGATTTTTGTTTTCTTTTTGTTGAAGGGTAATCCATACTGAAGGCTATTGTCTGTGATCTTCATCAGTAAGTGCTTCAAGTCCTCTTCACTTTCAGCAAGCAGGATTGTGTCATCTGCATGACGCAGGTTGTTAATGAGTCTTCCACCGATCCTGATGCCATGTTCTTCATATAGTCCAGCTTCTTGGATTATTTGCTCAGCGTGCAGATTGAATATGTGTGGTGAAAGGATACAACCCTGATGCACACCTTTCCTGATTTTAAAACAGTATCCCCTTGTTCTGTCTGAACAGCTGCCTCCCTTGGTCTGTGTATGCGTTCCTCATGAGAACAGTTAAGTGTTCTGGAATTCCCATTCTTCTGAATGTCTTTGTACTGGACGCAAGTCCTTTATCAGATTCAGTCAAACCTGTGAAAGTTGGAACCTGTGTAAGGCGGAAACCTGTTAGAGAAGGAAAACAAATATCTTCCACTAATATGAGTGACAGAGAAATGGTAAGACTGCAGACTGTCAAAAACAGAAAACTTGTGAGACCTGGAAAAACAAGGCAGTCCTATTGAGTTCCGGTCTCACAGGTTTCACTGTATATGCTTTGCAAATATTTTCTCCCAGTCTATAGCTTGTCTTTTCATTCTCTTAACAGTGCCTTTTGAAAAACAGAAGTTTCAATTTTGATGAATTCTAAGTTTACCAATTTGTTGATTTGTGGATTGTGCTTTTGGTGTTGTATATTGGAAGTCTGCCTAATCCACTGGAAGTTTTATGGTGTTAGGTTATACATTTAGTTCTGTGGTTCACCTTGAGTTAATTTTGTTTGTGGTACCAGGCATGGATCAAATTTCTTTTGAATTTGCAAATGGATATCTAATTGTTCCAGCACTGTTTGTTAAAACAGTTATTCTTTTTCCACTTAATTGCGTTTGCATCTTTGTCAAAAATCATTTGTTTTTATATGTTTAGGTTTACTTCTGCACTCTATTCTGTTGATCTCTTTGTCTGTGCCATTGCTATGCTGTTTTGATTGCTGTAGCTTTATAACAATTCTTAAAACCTAGTGGTGTTAAACCTGCAACTTTGTTCTTTTTTGAAGTTGCTTTGGCTTTTCTAGGTCATTTGCATTTCCATATGGCTTTTATAAATGTGAATTTTGCAACAGTCAGTTTCTACGAAAAAGCCTACTGGGATTTTGACTGAGATTGCTTTATAATCTACAGATCAATTTAGGAAGAATCACCAGCTTAAAAATATTGAGTCTTCAGACCTGTGAACAAGATATCTCTTTCCACTTATTTAGGTTTTTAATTTCTCAGTGTTTTGTAGTGCTCAGTACATGTTTTTCACATTTTGTTAGATTTATCTCTACCTATTTAATGTTTTTTGTAAATAGTTTTTAAAACTTGCTCTCCAACCAGGTCTTGTCCAATAAGCATGTGGCTCCTGATCATCTGTTGCAAATCTGTCAGCGCATTGGTCCTATTTTGGATAAAGAAATTCCACCCAGTATTTCAAGAGTGACTTCTTTACTTGGTGCAGGAAGGCAGTCTTTGCTACGTACAGCAAAAGGTACCTTAATTTGAAGAAGTGTTCTGCTTTGTATTAATAGCTTAATAATTACTATAATTGTGAAGTAATGTAAGCATTGTGGAAGAAAGGTGATATGTAACTATAAATCATATTGTGGACTATAAAATTCTTTGCATTTTGCATAGAACATTGAATTTTATTACATAAGTGTTTAATGAGTCCTGCGTTCAAAAAATGATAAAAGGTATAGATGTGAAGCTGAAAAGCTTGAATTTATTCTGAGATGTGTTTTGAGGTTTTATTAATGTGAGTTCTTAATTTTCCATTTTGTAGCTCAGTTTTAACTTCACTGAATGTAATTGTATGTGTCTAATAAACTCTTTTAAATGCTAGAAGTATTTCATTTGATATTTAGATTCTGAACTTTTCTAAATTTGATAGCAGTTTGAAAACATGCACCAAAAATGTACAATTGCATGGTTCTTTTTTTATCAGTTCAATTTTTTCACAAAGTTATGTGGTAGCAAAATGATTGGAATTGCTCTTCTTTTTCTGTTAGCTTGGTATATATGACTTAGACTAAGTATATGTATGTGATATGACCTATGTATAAAACGTGGCTAAACTGCTAATGGGTGATCGTTGGTTCTTCGATCCTGAGCGTACGTGAAGTTCATCGTGTGATTATTTTTGTTAAGAGCTGTTGCTGATGTGATGTTGCCTCTTAGATCCACCACTAGTGTAAGGCTTTGACTGAGAAAGAGCAGCCCTCCCTCTTGGTTCCATACCACACTGGTTTGTCAGCTTTAGTTGTTTCTTAGTGCTCTGTAGCCATGCCACACTGTGGCTTGAATCAGGATGCTGTTCATATTCTCCCCCCTATGTCCCTATTCACCTTGTAATCATTCTATTTTAGGTTATTATGTAGTAGTTTCTTGGGTAGCCTGTTTTCCTTTACTTGTGTCAATGCTTAATGTGGTTGTTTTGTGATGAGCACTGTTTTAGAAGTGATAGACCTTTGAAGACTTCACTGATAAAGTGCAGCAAGCTTCCCTAGGTTAGGGGCCATATTTCTCTGTTTGTTTTGTATTAGTGCCATGAGAGGATGCCTTGTAACTACTCTTTGATCATGATAGCGGTAATGAATCCATTCATGTAAACCGTAATATACCTGTTTGGGGCACCCGAGGCTCAGTAGAGGTTTAGTGTGATGCCCTCCCCCCCTTTCTGTTTCAGTTTTGAAGAAGCTAATTTCAAGCACAGCTTGACTGCTCATAACCTGTGTTCTGCTACTGTCTCCTGTAGAGGAGGGCAGACAGTTTTTCTTAGTATATTTGTTGGTAGGTCAGGGAGGATTGGGACCTTGGGATTTGTGTTCTGCACACAGATCTTACATATGTACACTTGTGTAAAGGATTATCAGATCCTAAAGCAAGAGGAGAGCCATTTAATTTTAATTTGTCAATACTTCCTAAGAAGACTAAAGTCTTGGCAGTATTGTATTTTTCAAACTTATTTTAAAACTGAAGGATATTTAAATAAGTTAATTATATAAGTTAAGAATTTTCCTATATATCAAAGAAATTAAATTTTTCTTAACAAAAGCTTTCAATTTTGGAAAGTTGGATTAGGTGTGATTAACACCTTTATGTGGCATAATTCTCCATTGAAAAATAAAAATGTACTTTGTGACTTTGAGTCAAGATCTGTTTTTATGGTCCATCCCTACTAATAATTTACAGTGGATCTCTTTAAAGGTCCTGCAACCTTTGAGCCTCAGTTACCTCACTTATAAATTGGCTATAATACCTACCTCACAGGGTTGTTGTGAGGATTCAATGAGATAATGTATGTGGAAAGCACTTTGTAAATTGTAAAGTGCTACACAAATGTTAGTTGTTGTTGCTGTTGTATCTGAGATGTCTTAATTTTTTTTTTTTTTTTCCAGAAGTAGTCTAATAAACCTTCAGGGCTTTTCTGTTAAAGTATATTAGTTGGTTAAACTTTGAATAAACAGTTTATTACAATATACGTAAGTATTCTATAAAATCTTTCTTGGGGTTAACTTTCAAGATTTTATGTGTATCTAAAATTCATTTTAAAGACTGCAGGCACACAGTTTGGAAGGGCTCTGCCTTTGCTGCTCTTCATAGAGGAAGACCTCCTGAAATGCCCGTGAATTATGGTTCCCCACCAAATCTTGGTAAGTGATGTGGGCTTTTTAGATGCCTGAAACCATCCTTTTAATTTCTTGACTAACTTTATAAATGATGCAGTAAAGTTTTAAAGGAAATACTGGTGCTATTGTTCAGTGGTAAAACATCAAATTTCGGATTTTTTATTTTCTTAAAGTAAATATACAAAAAAAAAAAAAAAAGAAATTAATGAATAATCTTAGTAAGAAGTCTGTATTACTGATTATGTAGTAGTAGTAGTATAGTAATTGGGAAGAAATTTCTGTCCTGAAGATTTCTGGAACATAGATTTTGTGACCTTCTAGAAGTTGTTCTACTCTGTTACACATGGGGTTGCTATGAGTTGAAAAATCGAGTCGATGGCACCTAACAGTAATAAGAAAGAAAAAAATTTTTTTGTTTTGTTCAGATTTTTATCTATAGGCTCCCCCTTAACCGTTTCCATTGTTTTTATTTCCTAGTGGAGATTCATCGAGGAAAACAACTCACAGGGTGTTCCACTTTTAACACAGCATTTCCAGGAACTATGTATCAGCATTTAAAAATGCACAGAAGGATTCTTGGACATCTGTCTGCTGTTTACTGTGTAGCATTTGACAGAACAGGACATAGAATCTTTACAGTGAGTTAACACTTTCAACTTAATTTGGGGCACTTTAGTGTTCATCAGAGTTGGGAGAATCTTATAAAATACATAGATTTTAGATTCTTGTGCCCAGTAATTTAGATGCAGATGGTTGGGATTGTGTGCTGTTTTGAAAGACATTGATTTAGAGTAGTGGTTCTTAAGTGTATAGTCATCAGAGGCGCTATAAAAAAAATAAATAAAAAAAAATACAGTACATGCCCTCTAGCCTATTCTAGACCTACTGAATTAGATTAATATCTCAATGTGTAGTAACAACAACAGCATCAACACAAAACTCTACAGGTGATTTTTATTTATACTGATTAATTACTGATCCAGAGAAAATGATTGCTTATAAAAAATATTTCAGGTTTCCAAGTAATTAAAAAATTTAGAATTTAATTTACGATTTTAACGTTTTAAGGGAAAATTAGTATGGGTGAGAAGCTTAATTTTATTTTCCAGGTACGAGAGTCATAGTAGGTACTCAAATGTTTGCTGAATGAATGGATGTTGGTTGGTATTATAAATTTGAGACCATTACGTTTATTTAAAATGAGGGTGCTGTTATTCTGATTTTTTATTTTTTGGGGGAGTGCCACTTGTTTCTCAGCCGCTGAAACACTCATCAGTCCTCACACTCATCCTATTAATTAATCTGGCGTGAACTAAACTAACGTGTAACTATTGTTAATTGAAGTAGGCGAGCCATAAACTTACTTGGGCTTATTATTTGGCAGAGAGCTTTGGGGAAAATAGTACAATGTCGTCTGACCTACAGGAATTATAACTTCACTGTGTCCTTAGGTAGAACTTTGCTTTGAAGACAAGTACTATTATAATTTATAGAGTATTGTACAGTTGGAAAGAGGAAGAGTTATAGTTTGGTTGGCATTTTAAATTATTTAAAAGGTTTGGTGTACTAGTGAGTACGTATTTATTTTTTGGGTCTTTTTTTCTTAGGGGTCAGATGATTGTTTGGTAAAGATTTGGTCAACACATAATGGCCGCCTATTATCCACGTTAAGAGGTCATTCTGCAGAAATTTCAGATATGGCAGTAAACTACGAGAATACAATGATTGCTGCTGGAAGCTGTGATAAAATAATTAGAGTGTGGTGCTTGAGAACTTGTGCCCCAGTGGCTGTGCTCCAGGGACACACGGGATCAATTACATCTTTACAGGTAAACTTCTAACCTTAATGTGCACATTTGTGTGTTTATCACCATTGCCTTTTCCTTTAAAAGTCTCTTTGGAGTTGAGAAATAAAATGCCTAGTAATTGTATGATCTATTTTAAATTTAGTAATCAAGAGAAAATAGAATCAATCATACTTTGACAGTAAATGAAAGGATGATATAATAAAAATCTAATGCAGTTAGAGCTTTACAAGAAGATGGATGACTTAAACTATTTCCTTGAGGTATACGGCTGAACTGGATGAGTGTCAATTAAAAATTGATGATAGGTTAATTATTTTTCTGTTTTAAAACTTGTGGGTTTTGACAAGTTGATTAAATTTGCTGAAGTATTTTCATTAGTTTGTTCACCTTATTGGTGAGGATAATTTTGAACATATACAAAAGTGGACGGAATAGTATAATGAACCCCTATGTGTCCATTAGCCCATGGCCATTTCTTTCACAATCACATCACTTTGTCCCTAAAGCAAATCCTAGATTTCATAAATTGTTTTTTCCTGTGTCTATTTCAGTATGTCTCTCTAAAAGTTGGGGATTCCTTTTTAAAAACAGAACCACAACACCATTATCACACTTATTTTTTGTTCAAATTCTGAATTGTTTCGTAAGTGGCATGATTTTATATTTGGTTTGAATCAGGAGCCAAACAAAGCCTACACCTTGCAGTTGGTTGCTATAAATTAAAAGAAGCTAAAACCACATAAGTGGTACCCCATGCCCAATTTTATTTTTTTAATTTCCCTTATAGCTTCTGGGGAATAGAAACTGGATGTTTCCAATTGCATCCTTGTGGAGTAGTTTAACGTGTTCCTCTATATTTCCTGTAAGTTGCTTGTTTTGGATCTAGAGTAGTAGTTCTCTTAATTGTGCATGAAAATTGCCTGGAGGCTTGTTAAAAACACTGATTGCTAGACTCCTGGCCCAAAGATTCTAATTCATTAGATTTGGGGTGGGAACTGATAATTTGCATTTATAATAACTTGCCAGATGATGCTGACTATGCTGCTGGTCTGAGGACCACACTTTCGTGATCACTGATGTAGAGGCTTCATCACGTTGTGTGTTCTTCTATCAGAGGGCACCAAATGTCTAGTGGTCTTTCTGTGTTATTGTTGTTAGGTGCCATCGAGTCTATTGCTCTTCATAGTGAACCCCGTGTGACAGAGTAGAACTGCCACATAGGGTTTTCTTGGCTGTAATCTTTGCAGAAGCAGATTGCCAGGTCTTCCTCCTGCAGAGGCCCTGGGTGGGTTCAAACAGCTGACCTTTCAGTTAGCAGCCAAGTGCTTACCTGGATGTGCCACCAGGGCGCCTGGTCTCTCTGTAGTAGCTGTTAATGATTACTGCCTAGATCCATTAGTTTATTAAGGATTGTAAATACATGGTGCTATCCTGTCGTTTTTTGGAAAATTACATTTTGTTTGGCTGAAGTAGATTACTAATGATTTTTAAGGCCTTTTAAGGCACCTTGGTGTCTCTGATTTGAATTTGGCTAAACCTGTGGGGGGTGGTTTAATTTTCATATGTGAATTCACACAGGTGATATGTTAAGTGGTCTCTGAACAGATTTGGTATAAAGTTCTGTGATGAAAGTGACTTCTCAAACTCTTCTGGTCAAAGTTATTCCCAAACAATAGAGACTGAGTACCTGTTTTTGAATGAAGATAGTTATAATTTGAAATATTGTTTTATCTTGAAAGCTTAAGCCAGATTTTTGGTTTGACCGTTTATTTTTAGGTAAGTCGTATATCTTTCTTTGAGTGGTTTTATAGTATAAAAAATTTTTAAGTCCTAGGTAGGTTCCAGAGTCAACATTTCATAATTTGATACGAACTTATAGGCATTATAGCAGCAAATGAGAAAACTTAATGAAACTTTGACAGGTTGTTTGTCTTAACCATTATGGAATTCTTAAGTGTGAAAGTGGAGCTCTGATCTTCCTTGAAATGCATTCTTTTGGTAATGGAGGCCCCTATATATTTATATTTAAAAATATATCTGAAAAGTCTTCTTGAACGTTAGTAAAAATTTATACTATCACAAGATTCAGCTGTGCTTGTTAGCGGTTACTTCAAAGTTCAAAGCCAAACAAATGTGTAATTTTATTTTATTTTGTTTATTGTTGTAGTTTAAGTGGAAGTTTACATTTCCAGTTGGTCTCTTATACAAAAATTTATACATACACTGTTATGTGACCCTAATTGCTCTCCCTATACTGTGACAGCACACTCCTCCTCTCCACCCTTGATTTCCTTTGTCCATTCAACCAGCTCCTCACCCTCCCTGCCTTCTCATCTCACCTCTTGACAGAAGCTGCCCATTTAGTCTCATGTATCTATTTGAGCTAAGAAGCACACTTTTCACAGGTATCATTTTATGTCCCATTGTCCAGTTCAATCTTTGTCTGAAGAGTTGACCGTGGAAATTGTTTTAGTTCTAGGCTGACAGAGAGTCTGGGGGCCATGCCTTCTGGGGTTCCTCCAGTCTCAGTCAGACCATTAAGTCTGGTCTTTTCACTAGACTTTGATTTCTGCACCCCACCTTTCTCCTGCTCCATCAAGGACTCTCTGTTGTGTTCCCTGGCAGGGCGGTCATTGATGGTAGCCGGGCACCATCTAGTTCTTCTTGTTTCAGTCTGATGAAGTCTCTGGTTTATGTGGCCCTTTCTGTCTCTTGGGCTAATACTTTCTGTGTGTAAATGTGTTAATTTTAGTTCTTAATATTTTTGATACTCTTTGTCCTGTTGTTACTGGTATATAGAAGCCATGTTTTTAGTAAAGGCTTCTCTTCTGTTTAGTTTAAAAAAGTTATACAAGTGATATTATTTGTAGAAAATTTAGACAGCAGATAAAAGCAAATAAGAAAGTAAAACTTTCATAATCTTACCATCTAGAAATAGTCACTGTTAATACTTTAGTATACACTTTTCTTAAGGTTAACATTATTCTGTGTCTCTCACTAAAATTTACATTCTGAGAAATACTAACAATAAGGCATAGCCAGGTCACAGTCAGAGGTAGTCTTTAGTCTATCTAAAAGAGTAGCAAATGAACATTTCCTCACGAATGAACAATTAATGTGTAACTGGCTTTGACCAGCCCTCTTTTAAGAACAACTAGAAAAGATAGACAAAGATGAAAAAACACCTGAGATACCAAGATAATGAGGTATTATGGAGTCAAGATCCAGTAGAAAAGGATCATTCACAGAAGGGAGCCTTGTGTTTGGACACATTTGCAAATTTCCAGAGGAGGTGGCTGAGAATCTTAGCAGAATTTTAGACAAACTTGTGGGATTAGGGGAGGATAAAAACGGGAGTTAAGGGTCTATTGAGGACAAGAGATTTTGGTAAAAACCTTTGTCTAGAGGTTGGGAACCAGAAAACTTGCATCTTAGGAATAAGAGTGAATCAGAAATAAACTAGTTTTTACAGAAACTGTAGCCTAGCTTCAAATTGTCTTAATTCTCATGGATTAAGGTGATTTGGGATTGCTGGTATACTTGATTTATCTGCAGGCTAGAAGCAGAAGTCACTTTAGAGGAAGGTAGCATCTGGAGTCTCAAATTTTTAAATAATTTTTCATAAATAATGATGACACTGAATAGAAGGAGACTGTCATGACCAAAACAAGAAGAAACAACAGATGATAGAAATACGACTCAGAGGACCCAGACAATGGATGTTTCGGATACAGACTTGAAAATATCTGTGCTTATTAAATTCAAGTAATTAAAAGAAGAATAAACAATTCCGGCAAATATAGAAGTTAGTAAAAAGGAAGTTCTTTAACTGAAATATATAACTGAATTTAAGAATTCAATAGAAGATTTTAACAGCAGATTAGACAAAGCTGAAAAAAATTGAAAAGAAAATTAGTGAATTGGAAGTGAGGTCAGAAG
The DNA here is from genome assembly GCF_000243295.1 of Trichechus manatus latirostris. Taxonomy (NCBI): domain Eukaryota; kingdom Metazoa; phylum Chordata; class Mammalia; order Sirenia; family Trichechidae; genus Trichechus; species Trichechus manatus. Next base: position 1,689,795 of record NW_004444138.1, on the reverse strand, counting down.
AACATAAATAGATTAAAGCACAGAGAAAAGAAGTTGGAATATACAGAAAAGAATTTAAGAGAATACAGTGAAAAGGTATAATGTATATGCAATTGGAATTCCTGAGGGGGAGGAGAGAATGAAGCAAAAAGCTTTACTTGAAGTGATATTAGCTAAAGTTCTGTAAACTACACCAAACACCTAAAGCCACAGATTCAAGAAAAAGTGTGAACTCTGAGCAGAATAAATACACAGAAAACTACAAATAGTAAAACATCACAATGAAACTTAAAAGCCAAAGATAAAGAGATAAAGGAGCAGTGCTGAGACTGACAGCTAGCTTTTCAATAGAAATGAGGGATGTCAGTAGGCAAAGGAGTGATATATGTATTTTTTAAGGAGTAATTTTTTTTTTTAAATTGTACTTTAGGTGAAGGCTTACAGAACAAATAGTTTCTCATGAAACAGTAGTACCCATATTGTTTTATGACATTGGTTAACAGCCATAAATGTCAACCCTCTTCCTTCTCTACCTTTTTTTTCTGGTGAAAATATAAATAGCCAAAGATACACCATTTCAAAAATTTTTGCATGCACAGTTCAGTGACATCGACTATGCTCTTCCAATTGTGCTGCTATTCTCACTTAAGATGAAGGCTTACAGAATAAAATAGTTTCTCATTAAACAGTTAGTACACGTAGCCCTATGACAATGGTTAACAACCTCACAACACATCAACACTACCCTTACTCAACCTTAGGTTCCCTATCACCAGCTTCCTTGTCCCCTTCTGCCTTCTGGCCCTTGTCCCTGGACTGCTGTACCTCATTAGTCCCATTTGGTTTTATGGGGCTGTCCACTTCCAGGCTGAACGCTGAACCTCGGAGGTGACTTCACCACTGAGCTAAAAGTGTGTCTGGGGGCCAAACTCTCGGGGTTTCTCTAGTCTCCTTTAGGCCAGCAAGTCTGGTCTTTTTTTTTTGTGAGTTAGAATTTTGTTCTACATCCTTCTCCAGCTCTGCCCAGAACCCTCTGTTGTGATCCTGGTCAGAGCAGTCCGTGGTGGTAGCCGGGCACCATCTAGCTGTACTGGATTCAGTCCGGTGGAGGCCTTGGTAGCTGTGGTCCATTAGTCCTT
>NW_004444138.1:1665220-1688577 GCF_000243295.1 Trichechus manatus latirostris | reverse complement strand
CTAATCTTTTCCTTGTATCCTGTTCTCTTCATTCTCCCTTGCTCCCGAAGGGATGAGACCAGTGGAGTATCTTAGATGGCTGCTCACAGGCTTTTAAGAAGCCAGACACTACTCACCAAGGTAGAACGTAGAACATTGTCTTTATAAACTGTTATGCCAGTTGAGCTAGATGTTCCCTGAGACCATGGTCCCAACAGCCTTCCACCCAGCAGTTCAGTCCCTCAGGGAGTTAGGAGTAATATTTTTAAAGTGCCGGTAGAAAATGATGGCCAATCTAAAATTATGAACCTATTGAGTATGTCAGTGAAGGATGAAAGTGCAATAAATGTATTTTTAGACAAAATTGAGAGTAGCACAAAGGACTTAAATTCAGTAGAGCAGCACTAAAGGAAATTCGAAATAGTTCTTTAGGTAGAGAAGATGATCCCAGACGGAAGCTTGGAAATGCTAAGAAGGAATGAAGAGTTAAAAAAAAAGTCAGTATGTGGTAAATGAAAATAAATATTGACAATATAAAAAAACTAAATGTATTTTCTGTTTGAAAATATAAATAGAATTAAAATAATAGTAATAGTGGTAATAGCATGTTTATTGGAAGAGGCAACTGGAATAGCTAAAATCTTTTCATTTAGAAGTGGAATATACAGATTTGCATTAGACTTTAATACATTAAAGATGCTTGTTATTTTTAAGATAACAACTAAATAGCAAAAAAAAAAAAAAAAAATGTGTAACTACCAATAGAGGGAAAATATGGAATAATGAAAAAGAAAAGACAAGAAAGGGGAGAAAAAGAAACAAAGCATCTGAGACAGTATTAAGATATCATTAAATGTCATCACAACAATAATTACATTACTTGTAAATGCGTTAAATAGTCCAAATAAGAGAAAAAGATTTCACACTGAATTAAAAAACTAAACCCAGCGATGTGCTTTACCTTCAATATAAGCATATAATGGGAGGTTGAAAATAAAAATGATGGAAAAAATTATCATGTCGACATTAACCATAAGAAGGCTGATGAAACTAGCCTTTACATGATGATATACATCAATATATATTATTTTGATGGTTGTCAGACTAATATCTAAAAATGATGTTTAAGGTAAACAATTTTTAGAAGAGGGACAATTCATAATGAAAGGGTTCATTGAACAGGAAGGTAGACAAGTTCTAAATTTGTATCCATTGAATAACAGCCTCATAATGCATAAAGCAAAGATTAACAGAACCTACGGGGAGAAACACACACCGATAGTCATAATGGGAGATTAACACATCTCCAGCTCTCTCATTAACCAAAAGAACAGTCTGTATCTTTAAAAACATACATTTGAACAGTACGATTAACAATCTTGTGTGATGCTGCACCTAATAACTTAAGACTCCTGTGATTTCTTAGAAACTTGAACATATTTGGAACTAATTAATGATGAAAATATTACATATTAAAACTTGTGGGAAGTAGTGTTTGATAGCCAGCCTCCAAGATGGTACCTAGTGTCTTGCACCTTTTGGAATTTGCATGTCTTTGTAATAGTGTGACTTCCAATACTAGGTAGTAAAAGACATTGCAGCTCTGGCTTATCCCCTTGGATTGGGTAGCCAGCTGTCATATTAACAGGGCATTGAAACATCCATGTGGAAAGGTCTTAGTGGCCATATGAGTAAGCCATCTTAGAAACATGTCCTCTATCCCCTTGAGCCAGATCCACCTTGTTAAAGCTGCTCCTAAATTCTTGACCTGTGAAAAAGTGTTTTCGGCAGCTGGGTTTTTGGGGTAATTGGTTACTCAGCAGTAGGTAGCTAATCTACAGCCAGAGCTTTGCTAAAAGGAAATTTATAGTGCTACATGTACATAATAAAAACAGTTGAAATTCAGTGATCCAACTGTATTTCTTAGGAAGTTAGGGACGACCACTCTGACAGGGATCACAGTAGAGGGTTCCAGACAGAGCGGGAGAAGAATGCAGAATAAAATTCAAGTTCATAAAAAAAGACTAGACTTACTGGTCTGACAGAGTATAGAGGATCTCTGAAGACTGTGGTCCCTGGACACCCTGCTAACTCAGAACTGAAGCCACTTCCGAAGCCCACCTTTCGCCACAGATTAGGCCTGTAAAACAGACAGTAACACAGATGAGGAACATGCTTTTTAGATCAGTTAAGTGTACGAGACCAAATGGGCAACACCTGCCCAAAAGCAAAGATGAGAAGGCAGGAAGGGTCAGGAAGACTGGACGAATGGACATGCAGAACTGGGGTGTAAAAGGAAAAGGGGAGAGTGCTGACACATTGTGGGGATTGCGGCCAGTTTCACAAAACAATTTGTGTATAAATTTTTGAATGAGAAACTAATTTGTGCTGTAAACTTTCACCTAACACACAATAAAATAAAAACAAGAACCACAATGAGATACTACCATACTTCCATCAGAATGGAAGAAGTTAAAAAATTGAAAAGACAATGCATAGTGTTGATGAGAATGTGGAACAGCTGGAACCCTCAGACATTGCTGGTGCAACCATTTCGAAAAACTGGCACTGTCTCCTAAAGCTAAACATGTGCATACCCTACAACCTCGTGATTCCACTCTTAGATATTTACTCACTGGAAATGTGTAATATGTTCACCAAAAGACATGTCGAAGAGTGTTCATCGGAACACTGTTTGTAATAGCCAAAGACTAGAAAAAACTCAAATGTCCACCAGCAGTAAAACGTGGTATATTCACATAATGGAATATTAGACCTGTGAGAATGAATGAACTACAGTTACGCGTAGCAACATGGATGAATCTTACAAATTCTTGAGCAAAAGAAACAAGACACACTGCCTTAAAAAGCTAGAGATAGAAATACCATAAGATCCAGTGATCCCACTCCTAGGAATGTTTCCTTGAGAAATAAGAGCCGTCACACGAGTAGACCACTCATGTTCATTGCAGCATTATTCACGATAGCAAAAAGATGGAAACAGGTTATGTGCCCTTCAACAGATAAATGGATAAACAAACTATGATACATACACACAGTGGAATACTATGCAGTGATAAAGAGTGATGAATTTGCAGAGCATCTCACAACATGGATGAAGCTGGAGAGCATCATGCTGAGTGAAATAAGTCCCAAAAGCACAAATACTGTATGAGACCATTAGTATAAAAACTCAGGAAAAGGTTTACACACAGAAAGAAACAATCTTTCATGGTTATGAGGGAGGGGAAATAATAACTGGATAGTAGGTAACTTTGGTGAAGGGAAAGACGGTACACATAGGGGACATCAGCACAACGAGACCAAGGCAAAGTCATAGAAACTTCATACAAAACCAAACCAAACCCACTGCCTTCGAGTCAGTTCTGACTCAGCGACTCCATAGGGTTTCTAAGGTTGTAAATCTCCACAGAAGCAGACTGCCACATCTTTTCTCCATGGAGTTGCTGGTGGTTTGGAACGGCCGACCTTTTGGTTAGCTGTCAGTTGCTTTAACCACTGTGGCACCAGGGCTCCTTTAGAAGCTTCCTAGACACATCCAAACACTCTGAGGGACTGAGTTGCTGGGCTGAGGGCTAAGGACCATGGTGTCGGGGACATCTAAGTCAGTTGGCATAACATAGTTCATTAAAAAATCGTTGTACGTCGGATTTTGGTGAGTAGCATCTTGGGTCTTAAAAGCTTGTGAACAGCCATCTTTGATAACATCTACTGGTCCTTTTTTGTCCGGAGCAAAGGAGAATGAAGAAAACCAAAGACAAAAGGGAAATGTTAGTCCAAAGGACTAATGGACCATAAGTACCACAGCCTCCAACAGCTTGAGTCCGAAGAAGTAGATGGCGCCCAGCTACCACCACCGATGGGGCTCTGACAGGGATCACGATAGAGGGTCCCAGACGGCAGGAGAAAAATGTGGAACAAAATTCAAATTCACAAAAAAAGACCAGACTTACTGGTCTGACAGAGTGGAGTAACCCTGAGACTATGGCTTCTGGACACGCTTTTAACTCAGAACTGAAGTCACTCCAGAATTATGCAGGTCTATAAAACAATAACACAGGTGAGGAACGCGACTGTTAGTTGTATAATGTAAATGAGACCAAATGGGCAACACCTGCCCAAAAGCAAAGATGGCAGGAAAACGGGACAAATGGAAATGGGGAACCCAGGGTGGAGAAGATGAGATTGTTGACAAATTGCGGTGATTGCAACCAATGCCAGAAAAACAATTTGTGTATAAATTGTTGAATAAGAAGCTAATTTGCTGCGTAAAATTTCACCTAATGCGCAGTTAAAAGAAAAGCAACACACGAAGGCGTGCATCCTAAATTATTCCATTTATATATGATTAAAAAACAAGTAAAACTGTGCAATTAGAAATCAGGATAGTCGTTACCTTTAAGGGTAGTAAGCGACTGAAGATGTTCTTTTTCTTGGTTTGAGTGTTGATGGCATGGGTATGTTCACTTTGTGGAAGTTCGAGGGTGTGTACGCTATGCACACTTTATGATGTATTTCAATAAAAAGTATATTAAAAATAAATAAATGAAAAAAGTTGGAGAACAAACAATAGAGAAGAGAGGAAATTGTGAATGAGAGTAGAAATTAAGAATACAAAAAACAAGCATAACAATAGAGAGGATCAACAAAACCAAAACTTCTTGGAAAGACTAAAAATATTGGTAAATGACTGAGATTAAGTAAGAAAACTGTCACAAGGAACCATTATCAGATTTGAGAAAGGGGCATCACTACAGACCCTTAAGATATTAGAAAATATTTTAGACAGCTTTATGCAGGAAATTTGAAAACTTAAATAAAAATAGGTAAATACTTATAAAAACACTTCTGACACAAAAGCAAGTCTGACACAAAAAGAAAATCTGAATAGACATGTAACTATTAAAGTCACTGAATTTGTACTTTAAAGTCTTTCTCTACCTGTTTGTTATTGCTGTCCAGAATGCTTAGCTTGAATCTCATCATGTAGAACAGGCAGACAGATCCATATTTTTTTTATTTTAACATCTGTATTAAGATACAATTGACATACGATAAACTGCACATTTTTAAAGTATACAGTTTTGTAAATTTGTACATATGCATTTATCGGTAAAATCATCACACAGACAACACATCAAGCATATTAATCACCCCCAAAAGTTTCTTCCTGCCCCAGTGTGATCCCTCCCTCTTTTTCCTTCTCCCAGTTCCCAAGGACTTTCACTTTAGTTTGCATTTTCTGTAATTTTATATAAATGGAATCATATACTTCATACTGTTTCTTGTTTGACTTCTTTTATTCAGCGTAATCATGTTGCGTGCGATTGATCCATGTTACAGAATGTATCAGTAGTCCCTCATTTTGTATTGCTAAGTAAAATTCCATTGTATGGATATACCACAATTGTTCATTCACTCACCTGCTGTTTCCAGTTTTTGGTTATTACAAGTAACCTGCTTGAATATGCATGTTAAAATCTTTGTATGGATCAGTGCTTTGCACTTTTTTTTTTTTCCTTTTCCCAGAAAATACCTAGGGATTGAATGTCTAGGTCATGTGCTAGGTGTAAGTACAACTTTTTTAAAAAAACTGCCAAACTGTTTTCCAATGTGCTTGTACCACTTTACATTCCCATTAACATTGTATGAGAATTTCAGTTTCTCTACATCCTGGACAAGACTTGGTACGCTCAGTTCTTTTTTTTTTTTTAAATTTATTGTACTTTAGATGAAGGTTTACAGAACAAATAGTTTCTCATTAAACAGTCAGTACATATATTGTTTTATGACATTGGTTAACAGCCACACGACATGCCAAAACCCTCGCTTCTCGACCTTGGAGGACCCTTTTTTTTTGGTGAAAATATACATAGCCAAGGATACACCATTTCAAAAATGTCTCCATGTACATTCAGTGACATGATTACATTCTTCCAGTTGTGCTGCTATTCTCACTATCCTTTTATTCCATTCCAAAGTATTCCATGACCATTATCTTCAACTCATTGCCCCCTAGGCTTCCCATCAAACCTTTTGAGTTGCTGAGACAAATCCATGTTGAAACAAATCTGTGAAACAACTTCTGCATCCTTCAAAAAGTTCAGTGTTATAAAAGGCAAAAAACCCCAAAAAACAAAGGAGAACTGCTATATAAGGACATGTGACAACTATAAATGCAGTGTGTGAGTCTTGATTTAGGTTCTGATTTTAGAGGACAAAAACCTGTATAAGGGTATTTGAGAAATTGGGGGAATTTGAATATGGATTGTATATTAGATAATAGCATTTTATTAATATTAAATTTGAGTACAGGTAATTATACTAATGTTATGTGGGAGAATGTTGTTCTTAGGAGATACAGCTTGAGGGTTTTAGAAAGTGTCGTGATGTCTGCAGCTTAGATTCAGATGGTTTATATCTGTCTGTCTCTATCAAGAGACAAATGTTGCAAGATACTAACAGTTATTGAATCTTGATGACCAGTATATGGATGTTCATTGTACTAGTCTTGTAACTTTTATGGTGGTTTTGAAATATTGCAAAATAAAAAATTTGGGTAAAATGCACAGCATCACTGCAACTCTTCATTATCCTAGCGACTAACACCAGGCAAAAGAAAAGAAAAATGTATAAATATTGAAAAGGAAGATATAAAATTATCATTTTCAAACAGTATGGTTGCCTACTTAAAAAATCCAAGATAATTAGTTAAAAATGCCTCAACAGCTTGCCATTCAGCTTATAAAATACTAGCTCTAAAAGTAAATAGTAGTGATTTTTGAACAGCATTGTGAATGTACTAAATGCCACTGAATTTGTATTCGTTAGAATGGTGAATTTTATGTTTTGTGAATTTTAACACACGCAAATTATAGCTCTTTGGGAACGTGTTAAATATACAAATGGACACTTTTGTCATACAGATCTTTCCGTTCCTATAACATACCATATTCCATCTCACTTTTGTACCTTTGCCCTTATCCCTTTGCTTATTTTGTTTTTCTTGTATTTTTCTCTCTTTTAATCTTTTAAAAGGACCAAATGATCTTCCTTTCTCTAGCGTCTTTGTGTAGCACAATTGGTACTTTACTAAACACAGTTTTTTTATTGCTATAAAAATACAGCTAACATTTGCCAAATTAACACCAGTTACATTAATCATGTTGTACAGCCATCACCACTGTCTGTTGCCAAATTTTTCGTTATCGTAAACAGAAACTTAATGCTTCCTGAATAGTGTTCTTCCTTTCTCTCTCCCTGGTAACCGTGCGTCGTAACCATTATTAAATTCTGATCGCAATATATTTGCCTATTCTAGGTATTTCATATTAGATCGTACATACATGGTTTAAAATCAGGAAAGCTGTGTGTAAGGGTTGTATCCTTTCACCGGAACAGTCTGTATGCTGAGCAAATAATCCGAGAGGCTGGACTGTATGAAGAAAAATGTGGCATCACAGTTGGAGGAAGACTCATTAACAACCTGTGATACGCAGATGACAGGGCCTTGCTTGCTGAAAGTGAAGAGGACTTGAAACACTGATGAAGATCGAAGACTACAACCTTAGGTATAGAAGGTTTAACATAAAGAAAACAAAAATCTTTACAACTGGACCAGTAAGCAACATCATGATAAATGGAGAAAAGACTGAAGTTGTTGAGATTTTCATGCTGCTTGGGTCCACAGTCAACGCCCATGGAAGCAGCAGGCAAGAAGTCAAACATCCTGTTGCGTTGGGCAGATGCAAATATGCTGCAAAAGATCTCTTTAAAGTGTTAAAAAGCAGCGATGTCACTGTGAGGACTACGGTGTGCCCGACTCAAGCCGTGATGTTTTCAGTCCCCTCATAAGCATGCAAAAGCTGGACAATGAATAAGGAAGACGGAAGAAGAGTTGAGGCCTTTGAATTATGGCATTGGCGAAGAACGTACCACGGACTGCCAGAAGAGTGAACAAGTCTGTCTTGGACTAGTTCAGCCAGAATGGTGCTTAGAAGCGAGGATGGTGTGACTTCGTCTTATGTACTTTGGACATGTTATCAGGAGGGACTAGTCCCTGGAGAAGGACATCATGTTTGGTAAGGTGGTGGTAGTTGTTTTTAGGTGCCATCGAGTCAGTTCTGACTCGTGGTAACCCTACGTACAACAGAACGAAACAACGCCTGGTCCTGCATTGTCCTGGTCCTGCATCATCCTCGCAGTCGATGTTATTCTTGAGCCCATTGTTGCAGCCACAGTGTCAGTCCATCTCGTTCGAGGGTCTTGCTCTGTTTTGCTGACCCTCTACCAAGCATGGTAAAGTAACTTTTTCAGCACTTGCCAAACTCTTTTCCACAGCAGCTTTTCCATGAGGGTTCTAATTTTCCTACATCGTCACCAATGTTTGTTATAGTCTGTTTTTTTTAATCTTAACCATTCTACTGGGAGTAAAGTGGTGTCTCATTATGGTTTCAATTTGCTTCTTTCTAATGAGTCATGAGCATCTTTTCATATGTTTGTTGACTATTTGTATATCCTCTTTGGTGAAATGTCTTTTCAGGTCATAAATACAAATTTTAAGCCCATTATGAAGTTAAAATAGAGGCCCTGGTGGTGTGGTTAAGAGGTACAGCTGCTAACCAAAAGGTCAGCAGATCAAATCCTCCAACTGCTCCTTGGAAACCCTACGGGGCAGTTTTACTCTGTCCTTTAGGGTCACTAGAAGTTGGAGTCTACTTGACAGCAACAGGTTATCAAGTTAAAATGTGTAGTTCTCATGTTTTCTCATAATACTTTTATGGTTTAGTTTTTACTGGCTTAAAATCTTAATGCTTTAAATAAATCGTCGACCCTTTTGGGATTTATCTTGATGTGTACAGTTTGAAAAATGGATCCTCCTTTATTTTTCCCCAGGTTTCTGCATAGTGGTCCCAATACCATTGGGTTCATTGATTTCATCCGCTGATTGAGACAGTACCTATATTTTGTTTAAGTCTTGTATTACGGCCCATTTTTGGACTTTGTGTTTTTCTGTTGGTCATTCTGTACCTGTTGTACTACATGACTTTAATTTATTGAGGTTCTGATATGCTTTAATATCAACGAACGACTAGATCTTCATGGTTTCTGTTTTAAGTTTTTCTGGCTGTTCTTGTTCATTAGTTCTGCAAATCTTGTTATTTTTATTGAGATCACATTACATTAACATAAGAAGGGCTTTCCTTTTTTATAGGTTTTATATATATATATATGTATATATTTTTTTTTTACAGTAGTAGCACCTGTATTTTGGAGTTCCTGTGTTTTAGTCATTTAAAGTTGATTTTGAAAAACTGTTAAAACTACCACTTCAGTAGCTGCTCTCAAATCTGAATTATATATATTATTGCTTTTTAGTTTAGCCCAATGGCCAAAGGCTCTCAAAGATATATGGTCTCTACTGGTGCTGATGGGACGGTTTGCTTTTGGCAATGGGATTTAGAATCCTTGAAATTCAGGTAAGTGACTTTAGTAATGCAACACATTTTCTTTAACTTTGTTACTCTGATTTAGTCTAATGAAATGAAGTTTGATTGTAAAGAGTAATTATGGATTATGGTTGCCTTTTTATTCAACTTAATTTTATTATATACAATATATGTACCATATTGACTATTTACAATGTGTACTATTTAGATAGTTGGATATGTAAAAGAAGAATAGCTATCTTGCGGACACATTTTTGTGACAACAAAGTGAGATATATGTAAAACATTTTGAAAACTTAGAAATGTACAATTAAGGATATAACTGGAAATTCAGGCAGAATCATTTAAGAATTAGAAGACCTGGATTTTAGATCTGTGCTGTCCAATCCAGTAGCCACTAGCCACATGTGACTATTGAGCACTTCAAATGTGGCTACTGCAGCTGAGGAATTGAATTGCTAATTTAAATTTAAAAATGGATACTCAATTCAGTTATTAGAAAATTTTAAGAATGTTTAGAACAACTTGAGTATGTGAGTTTACTTTTTTCATCTAAGTTTTATGAAATCTGAGTACTGATCAGGTATTCTTGATGAAAACTTAATGTTCCTGTTGAGACATATTATAAGTGCCAAATACATACTGAAAGAGTTAATATAAAAAAGGAATGTAAAGTATCTTATTTAAGTTTTTATTGAGTACAAGTTTATAATTTGGATATATTAGGTTAACATAAATTTTATCTGTTTGTATTTTTTAATATGGCTACTAGAAAATTGAAAGGTTACATATGTGTCTCACATTACACCTCTTTTGGACAGCACTGTGGTTCTATACCCCACTCTCAGCCTCTATGATGGGTTCACTTAGACTGTCTGAGGTTTAGTCACTTCACTTTAGAACAGAGTTAATAGGCCTGCCCTTCCTATGTAGTAGAATTGGTATAAAGATGAAGATTTGACAGAGTCTTCTAAAATCCGTTCAGCTATAAAAGCGTAGTGGAACTACTTGGTATACTATTTAGAAATGACTGTAATAATTAATTATGAAACTGTGTTAATATGTTAAACTGTTGTATTTTGAATCATTATCTTCTTCTTTTAAAGTCCACGTCCCCTGAAGTTCACTGAAAAGCCTAGGCCAGGCGTTCAGATGCTTTGTTCTTCTTTTAGTGTTGGTAAGACAATGTCAATAATTATTTTTCTTAGTTTTATTTTAGCATTTATTAAGTGACCACATTATGATAAGACCCTTTATCAGACAGATGGAAAATGAGGTTTATTTAATTAGGCTTAATTTATGATAGTTACTTAATTAGCCCTTTTTCTTGTTTTTCATTTCCCCTTTCTGCCTTTTTCTGATTTCTAATAGTAACCAGTCAGTGGTGTATAAGAGATAGCTGAGAAAAAGGAGACTTAAGGTGTCCATATGAGCAGCTCCTGAGCTATGTGCCCCATGTGTATGATATGTTTAAATTATGGATTCCTTTTAACAGGGTAAAGTAGATATTTTTGGTAGTATAAATTTGTTTTCCACACATAGTATCCTGGTTAAATTATTCCTCTCTTGTTTTTTCTTGTATAGTGAACTTGTGTGGTAACGTCTTATTTTTTTTAAGGACAGGTCAAAGACTTTTTGTCTAGAAATATCTGAAACTTCAGCCAGTGAATTTTATATTCCACAGCTAGGTTTAGGTATGTAGAGTTGTTTAGAAATCAGAGCTCCTTTTGTTCAAGCATTTTTAGAGTAGTGGTGCTTAAGGTCATTCCCACACTTATTAAAAAAAGCAGGGGAAAATAGTGAACCTTTCCAGATTGAATCACCTTTGTTTATTAAAGCTACATTTTTTTAATTTTATAAACTGTCTTTAAGTAGTGAGTTAGAAAATGAATATGTTGAAATCAGCTTAGTTTTAGAACGAGATCTTTAGTGTAGACATTTGATTTCTTGAGGTATAAGCCGAACGTTTAAACCTTAATGTCTTTATTTCAGGTGGTATGTTTTTAGCCACAGGTAGTACTGACCATGTAATCAGAATGTATTTTTTGGGGTTTGAAGCACCTGAAAAAATTGCAGAACTTGAAAGCCACACTGTAAGTATTTGTTTTTAAATTCTAGATTATTAGTAATATTCCTATTAGTACATAGTCAACTATTGCTAAGGAGGATTGTTACCGGTTCTGATTTTACGCATAGGAGGAATTGCATTTAAAGAGCAAGGATATCATATTGGCAACTCAGACAGGATCTTGAGAGTGCTATTATTTTGCAGTAGTTATTTTAGCTTTAATCAGAAAATTTTGATTTGGACAGTTGATCTGGGTGAATTAGATTTGGGTACCTCTAGGGACCAAGTACTTTTTCTGCCTCTGAGGGTTTATTGGGAAGCTGCTGCATCACTGACAGTGTGTGCTGCCACAAGGCAGGAGCCTCATGAGTGTTTGAAACCAAAGAAATGGGCGCGTGCTGCAAATTACTGCTTTTATAAGGGTATTGTGTGGTGTGTCTGAATTTTGGTAGGAAAAATAGAAATTTTGAAAATTTTCATTAGTTACATGTATGTATCACTAGAACCTGGTGGAGACTCTGGGATATAATTAGTGGTACTTCATGTGTACCACTAAACACTTAGGGTAGGCTTGTGGAATGGGGCAAGAAAAACATCCATACTGCCTACCAAAAATTCAAACACATTCAGTGATACAGTATGCGTCATTAATGAAAACACATGGTATGAACAAAAATTTCAAAGCATAAAATAATTTATTCACTAAAGGATTAACCAGGCTCAAGAAATTGCAGTGCTATTTTATAATGTATAGTAAGGTTTATAACTGCCAGTATTCTGGAATGCTGGTGTTACGGGTTGAGTTTTGTTTGGCTAGACCATGATTCCCATTATTGTGTGATTGTCCACTATTCTGTCATCTGATGTGATTTCCCTGTGTGTTGTAAATCCCACCTCTGTGACATTAATGAGGCAGGATTAGAGGCAGTTTTGTTAATGAGACAGGACTCAACCTACAAGATTAGGTTGTATCTTGAGTCAGTCTTTTTGAGATATAAAAGCGTAGCGAGTGGAGGGACGGGGGAACCTCATGCCACCAAGAAAGCAGAGTTGGGAGCAGAGTGTGTCCTTTGACTCGGGGTCCCTGTGCTGAGAAGCTCCTAAACCAAGGAAGATGGATGACAAGGACCTTTCCCCAGAGCCAACAGAGAGAGAGAACGTCTTCCCCCGGAGCTGGTGAATTCAGACTTACAGCGTCCTAGACTGTGAGAGAATAAATTTCTGTTAAAGCCATGTTGTTGTTAGGTGCCGTCAAGTCGGTTCCGACTCACAGCAACCCCATCTACAACAGAACGAAACACTGCCTGGTCCTGCGCCATCCTCACGATTGTTGTTGTGGTTGAGCCCATTGTTGGCAGCCGTTGTGTCAGTCCATCTTGTTGAGGTTTCTCTTTTTCGCTGACCTTGTACTTTACCAAGTGTGATGTCCTTCTCCAGGGACTGATCTCTCTTGAAAACATGTCCAAAGTATGTGAGGCATAGTCTCGCCATGCTTACTTCTAAGGAGCCATACACTTGTGGTATTTCTGTTATTGCAGTGCTAGATAACTAAGATAGCTGATCAGGGGTCTGATCGTATTTCTCCTATAGGAAGTTCTGTGGGAGAAACCAGTCCATCTTCAGAGGTTATTTATAAACGTACATTGAAATCATTTAAAAAACAAAACAAAACACTGTGAAAATGCCTTGTTTTCAGCTGCTTTAACTGTTTTGATCACTTTTCACACATATAAATACTTTTTAAATAGATGTAATTAATTATAAATTAAACTTTAATTTTAGATGCAAAGCTTCTTCTGAATGTATCTTTCTTCTAGATAAGAACTCTCTCTTAGTAGTCTCGCTAGGCTTATAGTTAAGAGTCTTTGCATTTAAAAGTACATATAATACCTGTTTGAATGATGGGGCTAAGCAGCACAAGTGCAAATTTCATGCTTGTTAAACCAAATGGGTTCTAACACTAAAACTGAGGGTTTTTATTTTTTTTATTTTTTCTATTTACAAACTGTGTAGATGACCATTTTTATGTTTGTGTTTTCCCTCTCCCCCTTTAGGATAAAGTTGATAGTATCCAATTTTGTAACAATGGTGACAGGTAGGTATGTGTTTATGTGTGTGCATGTTTTTAGGCAAATACAACATTACAAACATTACAAAAATACTAGCTACATATTAGTAGAGCTAATATATCGCCGTGTATATTGTAAGTACTTATTAGTAAATATGTTAATTGAATGAAAAGTGTCCAGAACCGAGGGGAAAATCCATGAAATGCAAGTTTTTAGAATTGTGGTTTCTGCTGGCTCCTAGGACTAAAAGTAGTTCTCATTTAACTCACCATTGGCTAGATGTTTGATTTACTGATAAATTATGCACAAAGATAATGAAATTCCTATGTTTGAGTAGTTAAAAAACAAAACAGCTTTTCTAGTATCCTGTAACTAACTTCTTTTGTGGCCCCAGTGTCTCAGGTGCGTTAATTTCCTAAACTGCAGTTTTTTAGCACCTTAATTTGTTAATAGAATGTTAAAAGTAAGTCTGTTTTTACATGATGGCCAGCATGAATTAATTTGAGTTTAGAGTGAAGATACTTTAAATGGAGCTTTTGCTCTTATCAGTTTTTCTGTGTCTGTATGCTTTTTCTGATTATTTCCTTTGCTAGATAGTTCTTGTACATTGTCTTTTCAACTGAATCTGTTTCACAGGCTATTCAATTTAATTTGAAATGTTTTTTGCCTCATAGGGCCAGGCAAGTAAATGATAGCAAACCAGATATTTCCTCTCAGATATATCCTAAATACTTATCTTTTGAATTAACTACCTGCTAATTCAGCTCAGCTCAGAACAGCTACATCAAGAAATATTTACTTGTGATTTTCACTGTAGGCCTTGGTGGCAAGTATAAAATCTTTTTCTGAATATTTTAAGGTTCTTAAGTGGTAGCAGAGATGGAACAGCACGGATTTGGAGATTTGAGCAGTTAGAATGGAAGAGCATTTTACTGGATATGTCTACCAGAATGTCAGGGTAAGTTAAGATGGTTTGTTGTAAATAGGTGCATTGTAGGCACTTGGTGTGTATCTGTCTCTCTCTCTTTTTGCTGATTCTTTTGTTTAGGGAATTGCAGCCACCCGCTACTAAAAAGATCTAGACTAATGCACCTCTGTTTTTATGGTCTAAGTGAATGGCTACCTACTGCATGTCTCATAAATGTTGTTAGGTTCTGTCTCATGGTGAACCTATGTACAACAGAACGAAACACTGCCCAGTCCTGTGCCATCCTCACAGTTGTTGCAATATTTGAGCCC
This sequence comes from Trichechus manatus latirostris, assembly GCF_000243295.1. NCBI lineage: Eukaryota > Metazoa > Chordata > Mammalia > Sirenia > Trichechidae > Trichechus > Trichechus manatus. The sequence goes on along the minus strand of NW_004444138.1, from coordinate 1,673,752 downwards.
ATTGTTGCAGCCACTGTGTCAGTCCATCTCGTTGAGGATCTTCCTCTTTTTCGCTGACCGTCTGCCTTACCAAGGATGATGTGCTTCTCCAGGGCCTGGTCCCTCCTGATAATATGTTCAAAGTATGTGAGCTGAAGTCTCCCCTTCCTTGCTTCCAAGGAGCGCTCTGGCTGTACTTCTTTCAAGACGGACTTGTTCGTTCTTCTGGCAGCTCGTGGTATATTCAGTATTCCTTGCCAACACCGTAATTCAGAGGCATCCTTACTCATTCATTGTCCAGCTTTCGCATGCATATGAGATGATTGAAAATTCCGTGGCTTGGGTCAGGCAACACCTTAGTCCTCCAAGTGACATCTTTACTTTTCAACACTTTAAAGCCGTTCTTTGCAGCAGATTTGCCCAGTGCAATACATCTGATAAATAGATACTTAAATCTCTTATCTAAAATAATTTATCCTTAGATTTATGTAGGAAAAAAATTGTGCTTTTTCTACTATTGTGCAATACATTGGCCTACTTGTAGGCATTGCATTAAAAACCCCCTGCAATTAAAAACATTACAGAAATAACTTGCATATGTCAAGTGTGGAATCTTTAGGTCTCTTGGAGCTAACTCTGATGGATAAAGTAAGCAAACAGACTTTGTTAAGATTAAAACAGACTGAGCTCCAATAGGAATATTTTGTGTGCTAAAATTTTGACTTGTTACTTGGCTTCAAAGGCATTTGATCCCTCCTCCTCCAAAGTTCCAAGCATGTTTTGAGCATCTTTGAGATCAAGTATAGCACTTCCCAAGATAAACAATGCAGATTTAAAAAACATTGTTTTTGGGGTTCTGTATATAGGAGGCCATATGGGTAGTGGAAACACTGGTGGCATAGTGGTTAAGAGCTTTGGCTGCTAACCAAAAAGGTCGGCAGTTCAAGTACACTAGACGCTCCTTGGAAACCCTATGGGGCACTTCTACTCTATTCTTTAGGGTCGCTACGAATTGGAATCGACTTGCTGCAACAGGTTTGGTTTTTTTTTGGTTTTATGAGTAGTGGAAAGAATACATGTTTTGGAGCCAGATGTTGGCTCAAATACCATTTAGACTGTTTAGAATAAAGTATGTAATTTTGAAAACACCATTAATATTTTTAAATTTATTTTATCATTTGGAGACTATTGTTTTTAAGCATTATTGGGAGTTTTAAATGATAGGACAAAAAGTTGTAACACACTGCCTGGCCTGGATTAGGCATACCAGTCTTCTTTTATCCATTGAATATATCATTACTTTTGGTATACTTTTAAGTAATGGAATTATCTAAAATCATAATTTTTACTTAGAGTTTGTTTTCAAAGTATAAACTTTGTACTTTTTTAAAATAGACTTTTTTTGAGCAGTTTTGGGTTTACAAAAAAAATTTTTCATACAGTTTTCTGAAAAATGTTATTACCCAAAAATAGGGACATCTTGGGAAATATTCTTGTCTGCTTTATTTTTAAGAATAGTCAAAACTGAATTTTATTCTCTGCTATAGTTCAGAGAATTGTGTTTTCAAAATAAATTTGATCTTAGTATTTTTGTGGATTATCTGTGATGGAGACTGTAGAGAACATGTAGTGGGAATTCTGATAGTCCTTGTTCATAAACAGTTTTACTGTTAATTAAACATGTTACTCATTTTACCTTTAAACATGTTTAATTAAAATATTTACATTAATTAAACATGTTACATCTGGATATTCATAACCATCTCTGTGGAAGTGAATACTGTGAATCCCTGATTATTTGCAGTGATAAAGGGAAATGGAAGTGAAGATAATTTGAAACCATATTTACCCATGAACAGTTATTTTATTAGATCAAATAGGGACATCAATGTGAAAACTTGATTTTGAGACCAAAAACTGCTCAGTTTTTGAGTTGGCCATTGTCTAGCAGCCCTAGTTTATCGTTAAAATGGAGGTAATAATACTGACACTATAAGGGTAGGAGAGGGGGTTAAATGAGGTAACATAGGTAAAGTCTCTGTTTCAATTAGTTGCTCAAACGTCCCTGTCTGTCCCTTCCCCAGTCCTGTCAAGCCTACCTTTGAGCATTATCAGCCGATACATTAGTTCGTACTGTGTTTGCCACAATTTCTGAAATGCCCATCATATTTCTGACTCCAAGCCTTTACTCACAAGGTTTCTTCTACCTGGGATGCCTTTTCCCTCTGTGTCCAGATTTCCAAATGTTGTGAAGCCTCTAAGTTCCTGCTCATGTAGTATGTCCTACGTGGAATCTTTTCTAGTTGCTTCTAGTCATAGTGGCTCTTCTTCCCTCTGTGCTCCCCTTGCTCTCTGTTTCTGAGAGCCTAGGCCTCAGTGAGTCACCTAGAATATGGGGATGATAAGGCCCACCCTGTGTCGATAGTACGTTTAGGCAGAACATGATAGGCATCTAATACATGATGCCTGTTATTGTTATTATCTTTATTAGTTGATAAAGTTTTTCTCATAGTGTTTGTAAACCTTTGAGGCTGTTTTATTTGCTCTCTTAGTTGAGGGATTGTTATTAAATAATGCTTTGGCTTTCCCACAATGCTTAGCACAGTGTCTGGAATGTAAATAAGTGCTTTAGTAATTATGTATTAACCACCACTTGACTGTCGGTTTTTCGTACTGTGGTGGCTTGCATGTTGCTATGATGCTGGAAGCTATGCCGTTGGTATTTCAAATAGCAGCAGAGTCACCCAGATGGACAGATTTCAGCGGAACTTCCAGGTTGAGCCAGACTAGGAGGTAAGACCTGGTGATACTTCTGAAAATTAGCCAATGAAAATCCTATGGATCACAATAGAGCATTGTCTGACCTAGTGCTTGAAGAGCCCCCTAGGCTGGAAGGCACTGCACAATAGCTACAACAAGGGACTCAAGCATTCCTACGATCATGAACATGGTACAGGACTGGGCAATGTTTCATTCCGTTCACAGTGAGTCAAAAACGACTCAGCCGCAGCTAACAACAGTAAATTGAAGTGAACAAATAGCTAGAGACCATATAATGGGGGTGGGGAGAGCAGTGGGAAGGAATTTGAGCCATATTAATGAGAAAGAGGCTTCTGTTCACACTAAATGCTCACAGTTTGTAAAGCCTCGTGCTAAGTGCTACAGAAGAAACATGTTGGATGGTCTCTGATCCTGAGACTAGCAGCGTGATTGGGCATAAGTGAGAGGGAGCCCCGTATGGTTTATCAGTAAAGCACAGCGATTCCAGAGCATTAACCAGGCAACCGGGGGAGAGTTGTGAACGAGGTTTAGTAGAACATACCTTGTGGCCACAGGGACATGGACTTTCTTGTTGACTGCTTTTTCCCCTAGCACAGTTTCTGGCACCTGGTGGCTGCTCACAACACAAATGTGTTTAATGAATGAAATGTGGAAAGGTTTCCTGAGGAAGATGAGAGAAATGGTGCAGATTGAAGGGAAAGAGAAATAAAAATGTTTTAGGTGGGCAGAGATAGAGACAAAAAAACTGCAGGCAGAAGACGGATAGCAAAAGCTTTGATGACAAGATACTGGGAACAAATTACACATCCAACTATAATAAAATAGCTACATAAATTATGGTACTCCAGTCAGTGTGGTTTTTTATAGTCATTTAAAGTTAGGTTTACAAAGACCTTATAACGAGGAATGATGCTTTTGTTTTATTTTTAATGAAAGAGGTTGATGCAAAATTGCATTAAGCCCTGATATCCTAACTATTAAAATTATAAAGACTAGAAGCAAACACACTTTACTGCTAATAGTAGCTTTATTTAACTCCTAAGCGTATGAATGGTGTTTTTCTCATCTCTTTGTTCAAATTTTTCATGTGTTACAAATTTCTATGACCATAAACAACTTTTATCATGAAAAAAAATCAATAGAATTGTAAGTTCAAATTGTATAATAGATCTCCATTGATTATAGTATTTCCAAAAATAAACAGTGGTTCCTGGGGGCAGGGGAGGGGAGGAAGGGAACTGGTTAGTTTTTTGGTTTCATGTTTTTCCTGTAACTTCCTTCATGGTGGTAATATTTTTTTTGGATTTTAACTTTCCTTTCAAATCTTGAGGCAGAGTCTTTGGTAGGGAAGAGTAGGTGAATGTGTTTTAGTGTTCTAATTTTGGCTGAGCAGGTTGATGAAATGCAACATGTCTATTAGTAACAAGGAAAGAATTTTTAGTTTAAAGTGGAGAGTGTAGTCTTAGTCTTTATTCAGTTTCACATCTTAATGCGACTCTTTTCCCCTGACCACCTAGTTAAAATTATTCTCTCTTCTGTTTTCCATTAGGCTTACATAGATAGTTCTATTAGAGCACTTATTCAATATTCTTATAGTTGTTTTGCATGTTAGAAACAATTTGTTAGATACTTATAACTTATTAGAATGTGTCTTACGATTTTAGAAGCAACTCTGCCTCTCCTCACCCTCCACTATGTACTACTTATCCTGCAGTATACCGGGAAATGTCGCATATCACTTCATAAAGGCTACAGAACAGTGCAGCATGTGTATCCAAGACTGTTCTTGCCAAGGGACCCGTAGCAGTAGTCTGTAGGGAAGTATGAAGAGATCAATACAGTCTCATTGACAGCTCAACAAAATGAGCGGCTGTGTGTCGGACATTTTTCTAGACGTTGGGGATATGTCTGTGTTTCTAAAATTCCTTTTCTTCTCTGGGGAAAGAAGCAGTTGAAAGAAGTATTAGAGATAAGGTTTAAGGTTGGGAGGGGGGAGTAACAGCAAAGAGGTAGGGAGAAGAGGCTTAGATTTCATGAGCAGAACTAGTGACCTAAAATCTCCACCTTATATGGTCTCTGAACTGCTTCTAAGTGATCCCCTTTCCCACTAGCTTTTACCCAAATTTGCTTGTAGATAATCTGTTATGGGTCAGATGTGAAGAACTCTTCAGAGTTGATAAAATGTGCACCTGAATGAGCTGAATTTCTTTAGTTATTTTTGTATTGTTGACAGATGGTATACATTGTACAGCCTACCATCCAAATGAATTTACATATTGTGTATTTTTTTTTGTTAGGGACTTATCTTCAGAAGAGGAAAGGTTTATGAAACCCAAAGTAACAATGATAGCTTGGAATCAGAATGATAGCATTGTTGTCACAGCTGTGAATGATCATGTCCTCAAAGCATGGGATTCTTATACTGGGCAGCTGCTTCATAACTTACTGGTAGGTAGTTTTTAATACAATATGACAAATCACATTTTTGAGCTGATCTTATTTTTTGAGTCTATAATATACTGAACAAGTTGTTTTTTTCATTTAAATTATCAAATGACTAGACATTTGTATATATAAATGTATGAATTATTGTCATTAACTCATTTTTATAAACCCTAATGAACTGGTGCTCAGCTGCTAACCAAAAGGTTGGTTGTTTGAATCCATTGAGAAGGGCATTGGAAAAAAGGCCTGATGATCTATTTAGAAAAATTAGCCACTGAAAGCCGTATGGAACATAGTTCTACTCTGACAAATGAGGGGTTGCCAAGAGTCAGGATCAATTCAGTGGCAACTGGTTTGGTTTTGGTTTTTAATGAACTGTGGCAGTATGAGATTTAAAAAAAAAAATAAAAAATTGTAACTTGTGAATCCTTCTTAACTGTTTGACTTTGTTGACTAAAGGGACATGCTGATGAAGTATTTGTTTTGGAGACACATCCCTTTGATTCCAGAATTATGCTATCTGCAGGACATGATGGCAGCATATTTATATGGGATATTACAAAAGGCACCAAGATGAAACATTATTTTAATGTGGTAAGAGAAGTAAGACCTTGTTTTTGCATGCCTGCATTTGTTTAAAATTATTTGGATTATGAAGTTTAGCCAGAAACTGAGCCTCTCATGTTTTGACAGTTTATGTTTCTCGAAATCTGGGTACTTAAAGTGGAATAAATATCAAAAAGCCACAGGTATGTACGTACATATAATACCTTAAATTTTCTGTGTAAGTATTTACATGAGGGAAAGATTTTCAAAAGTTATATATTTGACCTTTTTGTGTGTGTGAACGTGTGCCTGTGTGTTTAAATTGGCAAAATTATATTATACAGAACAACTTTTTTACTGTTTAAATCTATTGAAATGTTTGATAAATAAAAATATTTTTAAAACTCACTAAAATCACCAAGGGAATCAGATGTTAACTGAGTTTTTCCAGCCGTTTTCTTTTTGAGCCTCTATATTCTAAAACCAAATTAGGATCATTTTGCATGTTTTTAGAATTTCTCTTACATAACCATAATAGAGTTATCAAAATTAGCAAATTTAACAATGATAAAATAGCATTGTCTAATCCAGGTTCATATTCAGATTTCATCAGTTCTTGCAATAATGTATTTATAGCCATATTTTGCCCCTCGGACCAGGATCCAATCCAGGTTTATGCATTGCATTTAGTGGTTACATCTGTCTGGTTTCCTGTAATGTGGAATAGTCCTTCACCCTGTCTTTCTCTTTTCTTGCCCTTAAAAAACGTTTTTTTAATTAAGTACTTTATATTTTTATTGTTTGCATAAATAGCATCTTAAAACATGTTATAACTTTTGCTGTCATATCTGCATCCTTTATTGTTTATTGCTCTTGTAGCCACCTAGGCATTATATTAAACTCTTTGTTAATTCTAATAATGGGTCTGAGCAATCTCTTTGGTCTTTTTCTCTGTAGATGCCCTATAGTACTGTATATGAGGAAAATATATTAAAACAGAGCAATTTATCAATTTGAATTCTACAAATATATTAAGAAAAAATAGTAACATCAAGAGAATATGTATAGTGTGATGCCACTTACAGAAAGTTTTAGAACATGTAAAACAATTCCTGTGGACAATCTGCGGCATCAAGGACATTTAAAAACATGTATACTTTCAAGTCCTTGTATTTTGTATTTCTTACAGTTGATGAGTAGAGGCGATGATAATAGGTATACTTTTCTCATTCATTAGTTTAATGATAAGGCTTCTAATATACCATTGGTTTTAATGTTGGTGCAGGTTTTTTCTTTTTTATTGTGTTTTAGGTGAAAGTTTACACAGCAAATTAGGTTTCCATTTAACAGTTTTTGTACAAATTGGTCTGTAACATGGGTCTCCGTTTGTGCAGTATGTCAGCATTCTCATTTCCATTCTGTTTATTCTGTTTCCATTTATCTAGCTTCCCTGCCCCTCCTTGCCTTCTCATTTTTGATTTTTGGTTGTTATCACTGTTGTTGCAAAATTGTATGTTACAGCATTTACCGTAATTGTCCTTTATTCTTATGTACCGCTCATTGTCTTCATTTACCTTGCATAAGTTGTGCCTTCTTCCCCTATATTGTGTTATTACATTTCCTACCACCAGAAATAGCAGGTGTCTGCAAATGATTTCCTCCTCCCGCTTCCTGTTCCTGATAACCATCAAAGACTGTTGGTTTCTGCGTGTATACCTATTCTTGATTTTATTTAAAAGTGAGAGCATTCAATATTTGTCCTTTTGTAATTGACTTATTTCACTCAGCATAATGTCCTCCAGATTTATCCATGTTATGAGATTTTTCACAGACTCATCATTATTCCTTATCATTGTGTAGTATTCTATTGTATGTATATACCACAATTTGTTTATCCATTCATCTGTCAGTGGACACTTAAATTGTTTCCATCTTTTTGCTATTGTGAATAATGCTGCGGTGAACATGGGTATACGTGTCTATTCACGTCACTGCTCTTATATCTCTTGGATATATACCTAGGAGTGGGATTGCTGGATCGTAAGGTATTTCTAGCCTTTTGAGGAAGTGCCATATTGTTTTCTATAGTGGTTGTACCATTTTACCATCCCACTAGCGGTTGTTAGAGTTCCAGTCTCCCCACATCCCACCAGCATTTGTTGTCCTCTGTTTTTTGATAAGTGCTGTTTTTATAGGGGTGACCCTGTACATTGTTTTTTTTTTTTGATAAGTACAGGCCAGTAATGTTACATAATGTCCCTCAGTTTTATCTGATGTTTTTTCATGATTAGATTCTGTTACACAATTTATTTTTATTTTTATTTTTTTATTGTGCTTCAGGTGAAGGCTTACAGAACAAATAGTTTCTCATGAAACAGTAGTACACATATTGTTTTATGACATTGGTTAACAACCCCACAACATGTCAGCCCTGTCCCTTCTCGACCTTTTTTTTTTGGTGAAAATATACATAGCCAAAGATAACCATTTCAAAAATTCTACATGAACAGTTCAGTGACATCTACTGCGCTCTTCCAGTTGTGCTGCTATTCTCACTTTAGATGAAGGTTTACAGAACAAAATAGTTTCTCATTTAACAGTATACATGTTGCCCAATGACAATGGGTAACATCCTCACAACACATCAACAATATCCTTACTCAACCTTGGGTTCCCTCTCACCAGCTTCCTTGTCCCCTTCTGCCTTCTGGCCCTTGTCACTGGGCTCCTGTACCTCGTTACTCTCATTTGGTTTTACGGGGCTGTCCACTCCCAGGCTGA
>NW_004444138.1:1608049-1665120 GCF_000243295.1 Trichechus manatus latirostris | reverse complement strand
TAACTATACTGGACTCAGTCCAGTGGAGGCCTTGGTAGCTGTGGTCCATTAGTCCTTTAGACTAATCTTTTCCTTGTATCCTGTTCTCTTCCTTCTCCCTTGCTCCTGAAGGGATGAGACCAGTGGAGTATCTTAGATGGCTGCTCACAGGCTTTTAAGACCCCAGACGTTATTCACGAGGGTAGAATGTAGAATGTTGTCTTTATAAACTGTGTTATGCCAATTGAGCTAGATGTTCCCCGATCTGTTACACATTTTTTGATGGAATAAAACAAATAGTATTGCCCTCCATACATCGTATTAGGAGGTACATGATATTTATTTGTCCCAATATTGGGGGTGATAATTTTCAATATTTGGTTAAGATGGTATCTGCCATGTTTCTCCATTATAATTATTTTCCCTCTTTGTGAGACTGATTTTTTTAGGAGCTATTTTGAAACTGTAAATACCTTGTTCCTCCTCAAACTTTCACCTACAAATACTAGCATCCACTGATGATTTTCTATTGGTTTTGTTCCTTTGATATTTATTACTTGGCATTCTTGCACATAGTTCTGTAATATTTCTTCATTTTGTGTCATGAACATTTTTCAAAGCCCTAACTTTTTTAAGAATTTACAAATATATTTTTAATAATGACTGTTAAGTCAGCCTGTCTCACAAGAATGTTTATACAATTAATTTTCTATTAATGTTTAAGTCATTTCTAACATATACACAGTAATAACACTTTGAATATCCTTGTGTATGGCTGCTTATGTAGATCCCTGATTATTTCCTTAGGATAAATTCTGAGACTATTACTGTATAAAAGGGTTTGAACATAAAGGCTCTTGATACATGTAAGTGATACGGTTTGTGAAATTACTCTTCATAGTTTCCGTTGAGTTCCAATTCAGTGTGTAAAATTAATTTTGGAGACAGCTTATACTAGCAGTCTTTAGCTGAGTGGTTCTTAGACCTTTTTCTGTTTTGTTTCTAGTGTCTTAACATTTTTATTTTCAGTTTTATTTTGTTGTTGAAAACATAAGCAGCAAAACATACACCAGTTCCAACCATTTCAGTGTGTACAATTCAGCGACATGGATTACGTACCTCGAGTTGTGCAGCCGTTCTCAGCATCCTTTTCTGAGTTGTTTCCCTCATTAACATAAACTCACTGCCACCTAAGTTTCCTATCTTCATATTTCGAGTTGTTGTCACTCTGATCCCATATACATCTTTTTTTAATTATATATTTTTTGTTCTTGAGAATATACACAGCAAAATGCACACTAATTGAACCGTTTCTACATGCACAGTTCACAGTGACATTGATTACATTTTTTGAGTTGTGCAACTATTCTCACCCCCGTTTTCTCAGTTGTTCCTCCCCCATTAACATAAACTCTCTGCATCCTAAGGTTCCTATCTCATCTTTTGAATTGCTATTGTTGCTTTGATCCCATGTAGATAGTTCTTAAAAGAGCATAATGTTCAAGGTAGATTTTTTTCCTAGTTAAGCTAAACTTTTGTTTGGATTTAAGAAGACTCAAGGGGATATATTTGGTTTAAATTTTAGAGATTTTAAAGGGCAGTAGTTTCAGACGTTCGTTTAGCCTCCATGCTCCAGAAAGTCTGGAGCCCATGAGAGTTTGAGATTTGCTTCTGCATTTTCCCCCTTTTGATCAGGATTCTTTTATAGAATCTTTGATCAAAATGTTCTGTAATGGTAGCTGTCCAGTTCTTCTAGTCTTCTGGCAATGGAGGCAGTTGTTCCTGGAGGCAATTAGCCACACATTCCACATCCTCCTCTTATTCCTGAGTTTCCTTCTTCCTCTGTTGCTGGTTCTTAGACCTTTGATTGAAGGCCATCTTAGCCATGTGTTCCATGTTTTAACAATGAATTAGAGAAAAAATACATAATACATTAAAAAAAAAGTTGTAAGAGCATATACAAACTTATATACATGTTATGTTATTCAGCAATATTCTGAATATCTTAGTAACTGTTTTATCTTCAGGTTTGTTAATTGGCACCCATTTATGTGCAGCATAGCAATAGTTAAGTGTTGGTGTTCACACAGGTGTTTGGGAATGTCAGTGAGTTTGTTTTAGCAATTAGTGGATGGATGATGCAGTTTTCCAACACTGAACATACTTGTTTTAAAGTTTAGTTTTTGGAAGTAACAAATATTGCACAACTCTACACTGTAGAGCTAACCAGACAGTTCACCTAACTATAAATTGATAATGCCAAGGAGCCCTGGTGGCACAAGGTTAAGCGTTCAGATGCCAACCGAAAGGTTGACGGTTTGAACCCACCATTGACTACAGGAGAAAAGACATGGTGATCTGTTCTCATAAAGGTTACAGTGTAGGAATCCCTTGGAGCAGTTCTGCTCTATTTTATAGGGTCGTTGTGAGTTGGAATCGACTTGACAGTGCACAACAGCAACAAGCTAATGAAAGTTATGGTTAAAAACCAAGAACAAAACAGTTAAAAGCTGATCTATTTAATTAATGATGCGCTTAGAGCATTCTTCTTGAGATTGTGGTGGTTTGTAGTAAGCCGTACGCGCTTACATATGCCCACTTCAGACTGTGCAGCGTTGCCAGCTTTTGCTTGGCAATCCATCTTCTTAGTAGTAACTTGAAACAGAGTCCTCCTAAAACTCCAGAATAGTGTTAATTTTAGTGCATAAATACCAACCTGTGTTAATCTTTAATCACTTAGCTACTAAGTTATTAGTCAATAACTTTTTATTATAGAGGAAACCTGTGAGAGCCGGAACTTGATAGGACTACCTTGTTTTTCTGGGTCTCACAAGTTTTCTGCCTTTGACAGAGTGCAGTCTTACCACTTTCCTATCAACTCGTTTTAGTGGAAAATGTTAGTGTTTTCCTTCTCTGACAGGTTTCTGCCTTACACAGGTTTTACTATATATAAAAGCAGAAGTTTCTAAAATTGCTTGCCATTCAGTCATAAAAAGTACAGAAAGACTTCACTTTTGGATTGATATGACCCTTCATTTGGATCATTTTGAGAATTAATGCTCAGAAGATCTTTTTAGGCTAGTGGCATCTAAAATGAATTTTATTTTCTGAAAGTATAAATTGATGTATATGCTTAATGCACATTAAAACAAAATTTTTTTTTTTCCCAGAAGAGATATTTTGTTAGCAGGCTGTCCATGTGAAGAAAGTTTAAATAGCAGAAGCACTTGCTTAAAATTGGTTATAACTTATTTTTCTGTTTTCCTAGATTGAAGGACAAGGATTTGGAGCTGTGTTTGACTGTAAGTTTTCACAGGATGGACAGCATTTTGCTTGTACAGATTCGCATGGGCACCTTATGATATTTGGTTTTGGATGCAACAAACCATATGAAAAGGTCATTTTAAATACTTTATTTTAGCATGTAAAATAAGTAATCTTGGAGGGTATTTTGGAAATAGTTTTTAGCTATAATGGCTTGATTTTCTTGTTCTTTTAAAATATAATTAATGGCTTAATATAATATTTTTTCTTCAACATACATAAACCTCAAAAATGTCAATCTGTGTACTTCTCTTTTCTAGATTCCTGATCAGATGTTCTTCCATACTGACTATCGACCACTGATTAGAGATTCTAATAATTATGTCTTAGATGAGCAAACTCAGCAAGCTCCTCATCTTATGCCTCCACCATTCCTGGTAGATGTAGATGGAAATCCTCATCCAACTAATTATCAGAGATTAGTACCAGGCCGAGAAAACTCCTCAGATGAACATTTGGTTCCACAGCTAGGCTATGTGGCAACAAGTAAGTGTAAAGTCTTTTTTTTGAAATTGTTTTATTTGTAAAGTTTAAAAAATAATATAAAGAACTCCCACACTTTCAGGTTCACCAGTCATTACCGTCTTGCAGTACCTGCTTTATCATTCTTTCTGTATGTACATGTTGTTTTGAACCATTTGAGACTAAATTGTGCACATCATGCCCCTTTATCCCTAAATACTCCAATATATCTCTAAGACCAAAGATATTTTCTGTGTAACAAGAGACACTTATCAAAACCAAGACATTTAATACTCATATAATACTACTATTAATTCTGTAGTCTGTAAGTAAATTTTGTCAGTTATTCTAATAATGCCTTTTGTAGCCCTGCCCCACGTAGATTTCAGTTTGAGACCACACATTAAAATTTAGTTGTCATATTTCTTCAATCTCCTTTAATTTGGGGAGAGTTTCTTAGTTTTTCTTTTTCTTTCATGATACTGGTATTTTTGAAGTATATAGGCCAGGAATTTTATAAAATGTCCCTCAGTTTGAGTTTCTGTTTCTTCTTGATTAAGTTCAGGTTATGCATTTTTTGGCAGACTGCAACATAAATGATGAAGCCTTCCTGGAGCATTATGTCAGAATGCTTATTATGGTTGTGCTTTGTTCAGTTATTGGTAATGTTATCTTTGAACACTTGGTTATAGTGGTGTCTTCCAAGTTTCTTCATTGTAAAGTTACTATTTTTCTCTTTGTAATTAATAAGTTTACTTGTAGGAAGATAATAAGGAGTCCTGGTGGTACATAGGTTTAAATGCTTGGCTGCTCACCAACATGTTGGTGATTAAAACCTATCAGCTGCTCTGTGGGAGAAAGATGGTGGCAGTCTGCTTCCTTAAAGATTTACCACCTTGGAAGCCCTATGGGGCAGTTCTGTACTGTCCTATAGGGTTGCTATGAGTCAAAATTGACTCGATGACAGCGGGTATTATATTGTATATATGGAGATAATATTAAATATCCTGTTCCTAATCGAACTTTTACCCACAAGTTTTAGGATCCATTGATGATTTTTGTTGGAGTAGTAGTCGTTATGAAGGCTGCAAAATGGTTTTGCCCAACTCCATCATTGCATCTACATTGTTGACCATTTACTACTCTCTCTTTTATTTATTTATGTGGTTTTATAAAAAGTTTTCGTATATATTTGGTGGTTGTTATATAGTGAGTTATAATTCATTATTGTTAATTATTTTGATGCTCAGATTATCCTAGATTTGACTATGAGAGAGCTTCTTCAAGCTGACTCTTGTGTCCCTTCCCTAAGTTTCCGTCATTCTTTGAGCCCTTCCTTATTCTCTGGTACAGGATGTTCCAAGGTCATCTTATACTTTCCTTGTTCTAGGCAAGCACACAATTTTTTTTTTATATTAATAGCAGTGCAGTATTTGTACAGATTTAAGCAAAGAGGAAAAAGTGATGCGATCGTGTTTGAATGAGGTTTGATTTATTAAACTAAATCACCAGTTATATTTAACGTTAGTGCTTGATGTAACTTCACTATATGTTTAATGTTTCAAATGTTGGTTTTATTATTTTTCATGAACTTTATTGTTTAATTTGTATGCAGCCGTATTTGTTAATTTTAAGTGTATGATTCAGGTGAGTCTGAACAAATATTGTGCAATCCTGTAACTACTACCACAGTCAAAGATCTAGAACATTTCCAACAACCCAAAAAGTTCCCTGGGCCCATTTGGGGTCGGTTTTCCTCCCACCATGTAACCAGTGATCTATTTTATTTATTCTATTTTCTGTTTCTTTAATGTTTCATTTTCAGGAAATTTTATAAAATGGAATTGTATAGTCTTGTATGTTTGGCTTCTTTCACTTAGTATGATGCTTTTGAGATTCATCCATATTGTTGCATGTATCAGTAGTTTACTATATATAATACTCCATTGTATGGATGTATTATGATTTTGTTTATCCATTCACTAACAGTTCAGGGACACTTGGTTTATTTTCAGTGTTGAGCTTTTAAAGGAAGCGTTGGAGTCATGCAACTCTAATGTGAATTTGTTTTCTTCCTTCAGTTCAGTTTTTTTCCTTTATTTTAAAGCTCTGTTGTTAGGTACGTACACATTTCATATTGAAGTAATCCTATTATTATGAAATGTCTCTCTTTATCCCTGGTAATACTTCTTGTTTTGAAGACTGCTTGTTGTATTAATATAGCCACTCTAACTTTCTTTGATCAGCATTTGCATAGTATATCTTTTTTAATCCTTTACTTCGAAGCTATCTGTGCGTTTATATTTAAAGTAGGTTTATTGTAGGCAGCATATTCAATCTGACAAATCTGTCTTTTAGTTGGAATGTGTAGTCTATTTACATATAACATTAATTATTAATATGATTGGATTTAAATCTATCATATTGCTTTTTTTTTTTTTTAATGCTCCATATTATCTCTACTGGTGTCTTGTTAGCAGTACCTGTTTTATTTATTTATTTAATGATTGCTCTAGGACATCAGCTGTAAACGTGTGGTTCTCAGACACATGAGGTGTCTACAACCTTTTAGGGGGTCTGTGAGGTCACAGCTATTCATGATAATTTTGTTGTTATGTTAGTTGCAATCAAGTCAGCTCTGACTCATGGAGACTCCACTTGTGCAGGGTAGAACCTCTCCATAGGATTTTCAAGGCTGTGACCTTTTGGTAGCAGTTTACCAGACCTGTCTTTCAAGGCCCCTCTGGGTGGGTTTCAACCACCAGCCTTTTGACTAGTAGTCGAGTGCTTAACTGTTTTGACACTCACGGGCCTTCATATAATACTGAGATATTATTCACCCCTTTTTTTTTTTAAACAGTGTTGACATTTGCTAATAGTGCAGAAGCAATGGTGTGGGCAAAAGTTCTGGCACCAGATTACTAGCAGACATTGTATTCTTAACTGCCTTGCACTTGAGCACATCTTTTTAACATTCGGTGTGTTAAAACTGGAAGTATGCATAAAGCAAATCTCTGCATTATGAGGTCTCTTTTTGCTAAAAGGAGCTCTGGTGGTACAGTGGTTAAAGTGCTTGGTTGCTAACTGAAAGGTCAGTGGTTTGAATCCACCGCGAGAGAAAAATGTGGTAGTCTGCTTCAGTAAAGATTTACAGCCTTGGAAACCCTATGGGGCAGTTCTACTCTGTCCTGTAGGGTCACTGTGAGTTAGAATTGACATGGTGGCAGCGGGTTTTGTTTTATTCTGGCTAAAAGGAACCCTGGTGGTGCAGTGGTTAAGCACTTGGCTGCTCACCAAAATGTCAGCAGTTTGCACCCATCAGCAACTTTATGGGAGAAAGATGTGGCAGTCTGCTTCTGTCAAGATTATAGCCTTGGAAACCCTATGGGGCAGTTCTGTTCTGTCCTATAGGGTCACTTGTGAGTCTGATTCGACAGCAGTGGGCTTGCTTTGGGTTTATTCTGGCTAATGGGAACATGAACTATTTCTAGCCCTCTGAGAACTCTGGTGGTTTTTTTGCCTGCTGCCCTCTTGTTTTTTTTTTCCCTTCAGTATGGTAGAGTTTTACCCTGTATATGTGTCTTAGTCATCTAGTGCTCCTGTAACAGAAATACCACAAGTGGATGGCTTTAACATACAGAAGTTTATTCTCTCACAGTCTAGTAGGGTAGAAGTCCAAATTCAGGGTGCCAGCTCCAGGGTAAGGCCTTCTTTCTCTGTTGGCTTCTGGGGTAAGGTCTTTGTCTCCAATCTTCCCTGGTCAAGGAGCTTCTCAGCACAGGGACCCTGGTTCCAAAGGATGCGCTATTCTCCTGGCTCTTGTTTCTTGGTAGTATGAGGCCCCTATGTGTCTCTCCTTCTCTCTTTTATATCTGAAAAGAGATTGGCTTAAGATACAGTATAATCTTGTAGATTGAGTCTTACCTCATTAACATCACTGTTGCTAATCCCACCTCATTAATATGGTAGAGGTAGGATTTACAACCCATAGGAAAATGACATCAGATGACAAAATGGACAGTCACACAATACTGGGAATCATGGCCTAGCCAAATTGATAACACAATTTTTGGGGACACAATTCAGTCCATAACAGCATGCATCTATCAGTAGTTAGTTGGAACTAATATAACAAAAGTACTCTAAAGGAAGGATTTTGTTTGCTTTGAATCTTTTCTCAGACTTCTTAATTAGTTACTTTGTATAGGGTATCTTTATTATTTTTTTAAAAACAGGAATTCGGACAATTGGTAATGTAATTTTAATTATAAATACTGTCTGTTGAAAGTTTGTTTTGTTTTCTGTTTATGTTATGAATATATATCCATTGACTCTGTAGGTGACGGAGAAGTAATTGAACAAGTCATAAGCCTACAAACCAATGATAATGGTGAACAAAGCCCAGAGTCCAATATTCTTGATGGAATGATAAGACAGTTACAGCAGCAGCAAGATCAGAGAATGGGACCAGATCAGGACCCTATTCCAGGTGGACTTGCAAATGGGGAAGAAACACCCAGAAGAGGTAATACATATATGAGAAATATTTTGCCTTAATATGGCAAAAATTGAAGAGTAAATTATAGAGTAAATGCACCTGTTGTCAGTTTTATGCAGTGGGAAGAACTTAAGTTAGCAGTATGTTATTTTTACAGCTTACTTTTCAACAAATCTAGTAGTAATTTGGAGGTAGGTATATTGGGCATAAAGGTGGCATAGTAACAAATGGGCATTTGATTTTCCAGTACCATGAAAGGGTACTTGAAACCCTGTTGTACTATATATAATCAGAATATTTATAAAAATTTATTGTATAAATATATGTAATTTTATTCAGTCTCTCGGTGGACATTTGAGTAGTGTTTAGATTTCATCAATCATGGACAGAAATGGTATTAACAGTCTTGGGTGTGCTTCGTAGTATACATTTGAATGAGTTTTTCTTGAATATAAATCTGGGAGTGGAATTGCTGGGTGTAGGTATTTATGCTTTCAACTTTGTAAGATAATTGTATGTAACTGTTGTTTACAGTGGATGTACAGTTTATCCTTCCACCAACAGTATATAAAAGATGATGGTGATTCCCTCCTCCAAAGCTTAGTAGTGTTAGATTTCTTGATTTTTGCCATGCAAATGGTAATGTGATATTGATTTGAAAATTGTTTTTATCAGTAATGAGGTTGAAATCTACGTTTTTTGGCTGTGTTTCTGTTTTCGTTTTTGCTCTTAAGTTATTTTTACTGTGTTTGTCAAATTTTTTAACTTTCTGAAGTTCTTTGGGGAGCCTCATCCTGTGTTGTTGTCTGTATGTGTTGTTGTGTGTCGCAGTAAGAGGCACAAGATGTAAATGTATTTTTCTGCACCTTGTTTTTTCCCTTTGCAGTGTATCCTAGAAATTACATCAATTCACAGAGTTCTTCCTCATCATTTCACAGGTTCATAGCACTTCATTGTGTGGCATAGTCCGTCTTTGTAATTAGTTTGTTTAATTTATCTCATACTTGGCTATTACAAACAATGCTGTGACAGATAACCTTGTGCATGTATTTTCTTAAAATTGTTGGAGAATAACAATATGACTGAGGCAGTTAAATTTAGAGTTACAGTTACTTCTCAATTCAGCAAACAATTTTTAACATCAGTATATTTTAATATAAATACTTGGACTAATAGGGACATTCGATGACATTTCTTGTAGGAAAAATGTAGTGTGTTCCACAATGCAAATTGGTTCACATGATTGGTAAGTAGAAGAATGATGTAAATAGAAGAACGCAGAAATTGCGTTAATGCCTATGTGGATTGTTTTTGTGGGCAAGGAGTGCTGGAGTAGCTGCAGTAGAATTTTAGAGCTTCCAGCAGGAAAGGATATAGTTCTCAGCTTCTCTGCTGCGTAAGTAGCAGTAGCCCTTTCAGCCCGTGTTGTAAGAAAATGAGCACATTGCCTGGCCTTCCTCCCCAGAGGCACAGCTCTGGCCTCTGTGGCTTCCAGCCAGTGAAGATTGCACTGCCTCCTCTGTCTACCTGTCTGGCAGCCCCAAAGGCTCAGAGTGCCGCTTTTGTCTGTGCTGCCTAACCACCGACCCGCTCTGCCCTTACTCACGTGCTGCCAGCATATTTCCATATGAGATTTCATTTTTGTGAATTTTTAATATCTACTTTGGCAGCTGCCTGCCTGGGTGGCTTGGATTATCCCTTCAGGTAGCAATTAATGTTTTCTGTTAGATCTCTGGTTTTCAAGCCACCTTGGTTTTGAGAAGTCTATCTTCAGTGCTTCTTTTTCCATAAGATGTATTTTCAATATGTACTTTTGAAGAAGGCAAGGTTTATAGCAATCCAAGTACAGCATTATAATAGAAAATACCTGTAGATTTTAAAAATCTCAGAAAGTCTAGTAAACATTGAACTTGAGGATAATAGTTATGTTAAGGTTTGTTTAGTATTCTACATTTTGCCCTATTCATCTCAGTCACATTCAGTTTTTTTTTTCAGTAGATCTTTCTTTTATTCTTTTATTTTTGTCATGTATCTTAGGAGGAAGAATGTATGTTGCTGTATGTTAAAGGAATACTAGCTTGAAATTTGTTTTGGAATTACTTTTTGGTAATTTTTTTCTAGGTTTTAGAAGACTAAGCTTAGACATCCAGTCCCCTCCAAATATTGGTCTGCGTCGCAGTGGACAAGTTGAAGGCGTTCGTCAAATGCATCAAAATGCACCGCGTAGTCAGATTGCTACAGAACGTGATCTTCAAGCTTGGAAACGAAGAGTGGTTGTACCAGAGGTACCACTAGGCATATTTAGGTTTGTTTTAGGGTATCTATTTCTATTGTTTCTGTCTACAAAAATATATGCGTACGGTTTGTTCCATTAGTAGTATAAATAGTCATATAAATATGTTTTAGTAATGGGTAAAAAACTGTTTGGTAGGAAAATATCCAAATTATTTTTTAACTTTTTACGATTATGAATTTTTTCATAGCCAATCTTGTTTTATCTATACCAACACTCACTTTTCTTTCTTCAGTATTATTTTGAAAGAAATCCCAGAAATAGTATCATTTTTTCATAAGTATGTATTTCTGAAAGCTAAGTAACTCTTGAAAAATGTAATCACAATACCATTATCATACCTTAAAAAAACAAACAATTCTTCAGTATAAGCAAATATCCAGTGTTTAAATTTCCACTTGTCTCAAATGACAGGTTTTTAATTTTTTGCAAGACTGTTTAAGGCACATAATACCTAGTTTCCCTTTTCATATTATTATTAAGAATTATAAAATAATGATATTTTAACTCAAGTCTTTTTTATTTGGTATTTTGGATTATTCTAAAAAAGGAAATTTGTCCAAATTTGTAGGAAATTGGAAGACTTCAGAATAGAGAAAGGTGAAGAGGAAAAAAATCTTTATATAATGGGAAGAAAAAGGAAGACTCTCCAGCTCTCACAAAAGGTATGCTAAAATTCTGTTTTCTTAGGAATAGCAAGTTAGAAAATAAATTGAAATTTAATGTCATATCGAAATAAGCATTAAGCATTAAATACAAATCCTGTGTTTGGTTATAACTTTTGGACATTCTCCTGATCTGTGAAAATATTAGTAGCTTTCACAGAAGTGTAGAAAATTTCATACTTAAGGTCCTCTGTTTGGCATTTAAAATAGTAGACTTAAGCCTATATACAGTTATTAGAAAGGAGTAGTTTGAAAAGTTGAGGGAAGTTGTTTGATTCCTAATAGTGTTAAGGGATTTTTGAAAATCACTGTCTAATGACCGCTCTGGTCAAGAACTAGAACATTACCAGCACATCAGAAGCACTTGGTGTCCGTTCCCTATCGCTACTCTCTTTTTCTCCCACAGATAACCAGTATCTTAAGTTCTAAAACCATCTACTTGCTTTTCCCATTTTTGAGGTTTATCTAAATCATGCATTTCACTGGGCGCAGTATCGCACCCCCCAAGTGGCAAAATTGGTTCTTGGGGGAGAAAAGAAATCATGGATGCTACAGTGGTTTGTGGCCCTCTGAAGTACAACCTGTTTGTCTTTAACCCTTTGCCATCGAGTCGATTCTGACTCATAGCAACCCTACAGGACAGAGTAGAACTGCCCCATACAATTTACAGGGCTGAAATCTTTACGGAAGCAGATGGCCACATTTTTCTCCTGTGGTGTGGGTGGTGGATTCAAACCACTGACCTTTTGGTTAGCAGCTGAGCACTTAACCGCTGTACCACCAGTTGTATTCAGTTTCTCTGTTTGGGTTTTTTTTTGGGCATCTCATGAGCAGCATTACACTGAGTTTGTGGAAGATACACAAAATATAAGCAAGATCGTTGCTGCCAAACTGGCAAATAGATGATTGTGATTGGAGGAATTTCTCTTAATTCATTGTTCGATCTCAAAGTCATATTGTGAGAGGTGGCCTGCCTGTGCCTGTTGTCTGCCACTGACTGCTTGGTTGTTTAAGCTCGATCCTCAATGCTTTTGTATGTGACATGGGCTTTGAAAATTAAATACGTTTTATTACTTAGCTCTGAAATGTTCAGCACATCAATAAGTATGTCAAGTGCTAAAAAAATTTTTTTTACTGAATGAAAATCTAGCAGCTATATTTCTCATATCAAAATTTAAAAGTTCACTAAAATAATTTTTAAGGAATTTGTCTTTTTGTTTTACTTTTGCTGGAAAAATGAAAGTTGGGAAAGATTTAAAAAAAAATCTGAATACGTTGCTGTGTCAGTCATCTAGTGCCGCGTCTAACAGAAATACCACAAGTGGATGGCTTTAACAAGAGAAGTTTATTCTCTCATAGTCCAGTAGGTTACAAGTACAAATTCAGGGCATCAGCTCCAGGAGAATGCTTTCTCTCTCTGTTGGCTCTGGAGGAAGGTCCTTGTCATCACTCTTCCCCTGTACTAGGAACTTCTCTGTGCAGGAACTCCATGTCCAAAGGATGTGCTCTGCTCCCAGCACTGCTTTCTTGGTGGTATGAGGTTCCCATGTGTCTCTGCTCACTTCTCTCTTTTATATCTCAAAAGAGATTGCATCAAGACACTATCTAATCTTGTCAACCTTATCGGTATAACCTCATCACAGTGATAGAATTTACAGCACATAAGAAGATTACATATAATCTCATCATAGTGGTAGAGTTTACAACATATAAGGAAATCACATCAGATAACACAATCATATAATACCGGGAATCATGACCTAGCCAAGTTGCTACACACATTTTCTGGGGGACACAATTCAATCCATGACAATTGCTATTATGTATTCATATAAACTAATTTGCATATGTATTCATGTAAGTAAATAAGTTAAATTAAATGTTATTCAACCAATAGTTGTAAAGTTAAATATTAATATCTGTAAAATATTTAACTTTTAACTTAAAAGCTTTCTTCATTCTGTATCTGCATTTAGAAAAAGACTAAGTTTTGTACTTTTCTCATATTAATAAAAAAAAAAGTTGCCATTGAGTCAGTTCCGACTCACAGTGACCCTATAGGACAGGTAGAACTGCCCCATATGGTTTCCAAGGAGTGGCTGGTAGATTTGAACTGTTGACCTTTGGTTAGCAGCCGCGCTCTAACCACCGCGCCACCAGGGTTAGAAGTACAGATACGTGTGTGTATATATATATAGAGGGAGAGAGTATATAAACGCATATAGAGTATATCTGTAGTAGTAAAATTTTTTTTGGAGGACTATTAGGAAAAAGTCTAAAAAGTCTCTTGTAGGGTGATAATGAAAAGAAGTTTGAGAAAGCCTAATCTGAATGGAATCATATAGTATATATTCTTTTGTGTCTGACTTTCATCATTTAACCTTGTGAGATTTATCTGTGTTCTTGTAGTTTATTTTTCATTGTTGTACAGTATTCCTTTGAGGAATATACTGCTATTTAATCAGTCTATTCTTGAAGGATATTTTGGTTGGTTTCATATTTTGAATATTAAGAAGAATACTGTTTTCAATATTTCTATACATATTTCTTGGTATCTTTGTGTATATTTCTTTTGAGTATATGCCTTGGAGTGAAGTTGTGGTGTCATAGGATATGTATATATTTGACTTTAGTAGCTAATGCCACACAGGGTTCCAAAATGATTGCCCTCACACCTATGTGGGATATGTGTTAAAATCTATCATTATGTCTAAATTTTTCTTTCGCTACTTATTCTATAAACTTTTGGTTTATGTGGTTTGAGGCCTTGTTATTTGACGCATACAGGTTTAGAATTTTCTTTTTTATTATTGCATTGAACCTTTCATCATTAGGAATTGTCACCCTAGTGCTTTTTTCCTTAAATTCTTTTATGTTCATGTAGCTATGCCAGCTCTCTTGTAGCTAGTGTTTGCACAGTATACGTTTACATTCTTTACTTTCCGTCTCTCTTCCCTCTGAGAGTCTAATTGCATATTTCTGCTTTTGGCTGTTTTGGATTTTCTCCTAAATTCCGTTCATTGTTTCTCTTTAGCTGTGTGGGATCTGCTATTAAACCTATCGAGTTCTTAATTTCAGTTACTGTTGTTTTTTTTTTCTTTTACTTCCTGAATTTCCATTTGTTTTTTTTTTTATAGTTTCTTAATTTTCTGCTGAAGTTCTCATTGTTTTAATCCCTTAAAAATCAGCCATAGTTACTTTGAAAGCCTGTGTCTGGCAATTTCGTTATTTTATTATCTCAATCCCTGTGGCTCTGTTTCCATTGTCTGTTGATTTTTCTCATTTTTTACAATCACATTTTCTTCCTTACCTGGTTTTTGATAGAATGTTAAGTATTAGAGAAGATTTGAAGCCTAAGATGGTATTTCTTCCTCAGAAATTTACATTTGTTTCTGGCAGTCTGCTAGGGCCACTATCAAGACTTACCTTGACTTAATCCACCCAAGGATGGGCTTTATTTAGTTATAGTCCCTTGGAATTACTATTCTATAGTCCTAGGCTGCTCTGAATTGTGATTTTTGTTAGCCTAACTTGTCAGTTTTTATTTATTAACTGTTAAACCTCTCAGCTTCCTCTTGCACAATGAAATCCTCTTTATTGTTAGTTGCTGTTCAGTTGGTTTTGCCTCATGGCAACCCTGTGTGTGCAAAGTAGAACTGTTCCCCAGATTTTCAAGGCTGTGACCTTTGTAAAGCGGATAACCAGGCACCAGGTGTGTCTTCCAAGGGGCCTCTGGGTGGTTCAAACCACCAACCTTTCAGCTAGTGGTTGTACATGCCACCCAGGGACCCCTAATGAAATCCTAGGGTTCATTTTTACTGTTTATCTTCTTTTTCCTGAAGTGTTTATTCAAATCTGTTGCCCATTTTTTAATTGGATTATTTGTCTTTTTATTATTAAGTTGTAAGAGTTCTTTATATATTTTGTATAAAAATTCCTTTATCGGCTATGTGATTTGCAAATATTTTTTCTGTTTTATGAATTGTCTTTGTTTTCCTGATGGTGTCCTTTGAAGCACAAAACGCTTCATAGCCTTGTTAGCTATCAGAGCCTTCAACTTGATTTTTCAAAAATAAATAATGTTTTGCCAGATTGTCTTGTTCCTCTTTGTGATAGCTTTGGTTCACCTGTATTTACTCATTACTAGTCATAGAACACATTAATATGAGTTTTGCTGTAACAAAAATCGCTTGTGACAAATTAAGGAACACAGAGTTCGTTTTAAGGTCATCCAATGATATAATAATGTTGAAATTATAAAAAACAAATATCAAACAGGTGGTGCTGAGGAGGAAATTGATCTGTGCATCAGCTTAAGGAATATGTGCTTTCACTGAGTGATATTACACATATGACTTTGGTGTTTAGGAAATGGTGTCCCCCACCCCCTTTTTAAAATCAGCCTAGCCTTTTCTTTGGCTGATTTTAAAAGATTATTTAAATTAAGTGTTTTGATAATGATACTGAAAATATTTAAACAGTGCTAACAAAACAAGTCGTCCTAAACTTAATTTAGAACCTGGAAATTATTAGGGTTAATATTTGATGGTTATTTCAGATATTTCTCTATAACTATGTATACAAATAGTGATATATTCTTTAAGGTAGGTTACTGCATCATAAAATCTAAGTAGATATTTTTCAATTCTATAATTTACATTTTTAAAGTGACCTTTTTTTGGTTATTGTTATTTTCCTTCATTCATGGTAAACCAGTTAAACTCAGAACGTTAATTGGGAAAATGGTTATCTGTGTGACATTTCTCATGCTTTCTGAGTACCTTAAAAGTAAAAATATACCATGTTTGATTTAATAGCATATGGCAAACATATTATTTGTTCAGGAATATTTTCTTTAGGCTTTTGTTTTGCTTAAAATCCTTTTGGCAACTTGATAGAATACCCATTTTGTTGAATATTCAACTTATTTAGATGTTGATTTTAATCCACATATTTCTTTATGTTTCAGTCTGATTTGGTGGTTTTGAGATCGCAGTCTAGGCAAAGAACATGTAGACGTAAATATCCAAATTACGGGAGAAGAAATCTTGGACGAGTTGAGTCCTCTTCTGGAAATGAATCTTCAAGCTCTGTAAGACGTGTAAGTGGTATAACATTGAAATATATAACATAGTCTTAAATGAATTTGTCTTAATTCTTTACTTTGAATCTCCCCTGAAACTATGTGAAAATATTATTCCATAGAGATAAAGGTGACATTTCAAATTTTGAAATTTTTAAACAGATTTTAACAGCTATATTGAGATATAGTTTACTCAACATAGAAGTCAGTGATTAAAGTGTATAATTTAATGGTCTTTAGTATATTTATAGAGTTGTTCAGTCGTTACCAGTATCTGATTTCAGAACGTTTTCATCACCCTCGAAAGAAACCCCATACCCATTAGTAGTCACTCTGCAGCATGCCTTCCACCCAACCTTGGCAACCATTATTTTGTAGATTTGCTTATTCTGGACATTTACTATAAATGGAATCATGCAATATGTGAATTTTTGGTGCCTTGCTTGTTTCACTAAGCATGTTTTCAAGGTTAATCCATGTTTTATAGAAGATATCAGTTCTTTTTTATTGTCCAATATTTCATTTCATTGTATTATTGTGTTCATTTATTTGATTTTGTTTTGTCCATTCATCAGTTGGTAGATATTTGGGATGTTTCCACTTTTGGGCTATTAAGTATAGTGCTGGTATGAACGTGTGTACAAGTGTAAAAGTTTTTGTGTGGCTGTATTTTAATCTCTCTAGGGTATATTCCTAGGAGTGGAGTTGCTGGGTCTTATGGTAGCTCTATGTTTAACCATTAAGTGACTGGTTTCCAAAGAGGCTGCACCGTTTTATGTTTCTACCAGCAGTATATGCGGGTTCTAATTTCTGCACATCATCCCCAACACTTGTTGTTGTCTTTTTTATTATAGCCATTCTAGTGTGTATGAAGTGGTCTCGAGCTGAGGTTTTGATTTGGGGTTGTCTAATAAATAATGACATTGATCATCTTTTCATGTGCTTACTGACTATTTGTATATCTTTGGAGAAATATTTATTCAAATCTGTTGCCCATTTTTAAATTGGGTTATTTGTCTTTTTATTATTAAGTTGTAAGAGTTCTTTACATATTTTGAATAAAATTCCTTTATCGGCTACGTGATTTGTAAATATTTTTTCCGTTTTATAGATTGTCTTTGTTTTCCTGATGGTGTCCTTCGAAGCACAAAATTTTAAATTTTAATGAAGTATAATGTATCAGTTTTTACTTAGTTGCTTGTGCTTTTGGTGTTGGGTTTAAAAAGGCATTGCCTAAGCCCTTGTTTGACTTTCAGTAATCATGTTTAAGTTATTGGTCTTTATTTTGATTTTTGTGTGAAACCAGTATTTTTTGGAAAAGAGCATTTAGAATTTAATATTAGAATGTCAATATTTTTTAATTCACTGTTATGATGAGGTATGAAATGTTCCATAGGGGTACACGATAATCTTAGCTGCTGTTATCGTCAAAAGTTATGTTCATTTAAACTATTTTGTTTCATATAATGAGACTTTACATTTTTTCTTAACTATAGTATATTAAACATATTTTAACCCTTAGTGATTTTGGGTAATTATGATAAACTTTATTAGCCCCTTAGAATAGCATGATGAAGTATGTTACCCACTTTTTCTTCAGTTTGTCTATCAGTTGATAAGTTAAATTAGGAGATTATAACGCTGATAACTCATTACCTTAAAGCTCAGTGCCACCTGTAGATGTTACTGAATGTTTAAGCCCCTCTGGCTCACCTGGTAGGAGTTAGGTAGGTGGATAGAAAGCTGTCTGGTCACAGAGTGTATTACAAACTCTTGTCACTCAGAAGGCTGTTGTACCTCACAACTTCCATCTGCTCCCAACAATTCTGAGTGCTCAGCTCTCACATTATTCTTCATTAATACCATTGTGTACTTCTCAAATCATTTCGTCATCTCACCCACTGAGGATTTTTTTTGGCAGGGAGACTTTGTGCTGAGATTTGAAATTGAGCTGTGAGAACAAATTCACCTTGTAATGAATCAGCTTGCGCCCCCCGTCCGCTCAATCAGTATAATTCTGCAAC
Organism: Trichechus manatus latirostris; assembly: GCF_000243295.1. NCBI lineage: Eukaryota > Metazoa > Chordata > Mammalia > Sirenia > Trichechidae > Trichechus > Trichechus manatus. The sequence continues at coordinate 1,646,792 of NW_004444138.1, read as the reverse complement.
AAATACCATGGGTCATTTCTGTATGTTTTTAAGCCCTAGTCAAGCTGGACTCTGAAGAACGGGGCATCAGGATTGGAGGTAGACTCATTAACAGCCTGTGATAATCCAGATGACACAACCTTGCTTGCTGAAAGTGAAGAAGACTTGAAGCACTTATTGATGAAGATCAAAGACCACAGCCTTCAGTATGGATTACACATCAACATAAAGAAAACAAAAATGCTCACAACTGGACCAATAAGCAGCATCATGATAAACGGAGAAAAGATTGAAGTTGTCAAGGATTTGCTTTTACTTGGATGCACAATCAACACTCAAGGAAACACCAGTCAGGAAGTCAAATGACACATTGCATTGGGCAAATCTGCTGTAAAAGACCTCTTTAAAGTGTTAAAAAGCAAAGATGTCACTTTAATGACTAAGGTGCGCCTGACCCAAGCAGTGGTGTTTTCAGTTGCCTCCTGTGCTTGCGAAAACTGAACAGTGAATAAGGGAGACCCACTGAAGAAGAATTGATGCCTTCAAGTGATGGTGTTGGTGAAGAATGTTGCATATACCATGGACTGCCAAAAGAATGAATAAATCTGTCTTGAAAGAAGTACAGCCAGAATGCACCTTAGAAGCAAGGATGGTGAGATGTTGTCTTAGTACTTTGGACATGTTATCAGGAGGGAGCTGTCCCTGGGGAAGGACATCATGCTTGGTAAAGTAGAGGGTCAGCGAAAAAGACTAATAAGACTCTCAACAAGATGGATTGACACAGTGGCTGCAGCAGCAGGCTCAAGCATAACAACAATCATGAGGATGGCACAGGACAGGGCAGTGTTTCATTGTGTTGCACATAGGGTTGCTATGAGTTGGAACTGACTCGATGGCACCTAACAAGAACAACAGTAGTCAACCTGGACACAAGTTTTATCCCCGCTTTCTTTCCACATTATGGCTCACTACTAACCCCCAAGCCATCCTTTTCATTCCTTTTCTCCCTTTCTGGGTTTACGATGCATCTAGAATCCCCTCATCTGTATGTTTACTATTTAAGGCACATTTTCATTTTGAAGCTTCTATAACCTGTGACGAAATGACAGATCTACTCAAAATTTGCCTGCTTATCGGTATAATAGAAAAAACACTAAGGTTAGAGTAGAATTCTCGTCTTGAATCTGGATACTATAACCTACTAGCTCTGACTTTTAAGATCTCTGAGCCGTGGTTTCACCATCTCTGAAGAGGGGATAATATAATTTTCCTCATAGGGTCATTGTGAAAATTAAGAATTTCTTAATTTATTAAGAAACTTATCTGTGAAATGTTTTATAGATATATATAATGTCCACCATAGTTTGTAAAACATTTTCACTTTGTTTGATTTCAGTGCATCTAATCTTCATAGCAAAGTCTTGGTAGCCTATTATATTGTGTTCCCTTTTACAGATAAGCAAAATGAAACTCAGGTTAAATGGCTTATCTAGCGGCTCACATGTAGGAAATGCTGGAGGCCGAATCACAGCTTCAAAGCTCGGTGTTGTCTAGTATTAGATTACTTCCTCTAAAGGCCTATTTTGTCTCTATGTGGCATGGCTACATAGGATTTTCTTTTTGATATCTCTTGTGATTTTCTTCCCCTGACATCTTTATGCTGGACTTTTTAATTTTTTTCCTTCTGCTTATATACTTCTTCTAAAGGTTCTGTAACTTCCAGTGTATGAACTAAGGAATTGGATAAGTTATTAGCAAAGAGAGAGTCTGGTTTTGGGAGACAGTTGTCCCCTAGTGAGTAAAATTTATATATTTTAAAAAAAGAATTATTTTTGTTATTGTTGTTGAGAATATACACAGCAAAACATACACCAATTCAGTTTTCTACAAGTACAATTCAGTGACATGGAGTACATTCTTCTAGTTGTGCAACCGTTCTGACGCTCCTTTTCTGAGTTTTTCCTCCTCCATTAACATAAAGTCACTGCCCCGTACGTTTACTATCCAGTGTTTTGAGTTGTTGTTGTCAGTTTGATCCCGTGTAGATAGATCTTAAAAGACTACTACGCTCAAGGGAGGTAATTCTTTACTAGTTAAGCTAAAGTATTATTTGGTTTTAAGAAGACTTTGGGGGATATTTTTGGTTTAAGGTTTAGATTATCTGAGGGCAGTAATCTCAGGGGTTGACCTGGCCTCTGTGGCTCCAGAAATTCTAGAGTCCATGACAGTTTGAAATTTTGTTCTGTATTGTTTTTCTCTATGTCAGGATTCGTCTATAGAGTCTTTGTGGTGATTGCTTTTTAGATACAACACCATAAGCAAGATCCCTGAAAGATAAATTGAACTTACTAAAATGAAAGACTTCTGGTTTGCAAAAGACACTGTTAAGAGAGTGAAAAGACAATCCATGAACTGAGAGAAAATATTAGTGAAGCACAAGTTTGATAAAGGATTATTATATCTAAAATATACAAAGAACTCTTCAACTCACCAACAAGAAAATGAACAACCCAGTTAAAAACTGGGCATAAGATCTGAACAGACACCTCACCAAAGAAAAGTGTATAGATTGCAAATAAGTATATGAAAAGATGCTCAAAATCATGTCATTAGAGAATTGTAAATTAAAACAGCAATAAGACACCACTGTACACCTATTAGAATGATTAAAATCCAAAACACAACCTGTATTGACTTTTTATTAAGGTCTCTCAGAAAATGACCTATCGTATCATTTTCTTTTGCCGACAGTGATACTGTTAAGTGTCACAAATATTCTCTGTTGCTTTTGACCTTTATAAGAAAAAGGAGGTAGTAAATGAAGTTTCCTTTTCATTTTAAGTGTATCTAATTATGTTTTTATTACCTGATTATTATACATATTTGTTAGATGATTTAGTCTTCAGTGATTTGATGACAATATTTAAGTTCTTCTTAGCTTGCTTTATTTAGCCTAAGGGATCAGGATGATTTTTTTCCCCTCACAAATTAGGAGACTTCCTGTGATCAAAGTGAAGGTTCTTGTTCTTCCGAAGAAGAATGGAAAAGTGATAGAAAAAGTGAAAGTGACAGCGAAAGTTCAAGGTATATGTTTTCAATTGCTTTGGTTTTTTAAGCATTTTAGTCATAGCCTTGGGTGGAACTGTACATGAATGGCATTTAATATGGAAGAGTGTGCAACTGTGGAAAAAATTAACATTGACTTTTTAGTACATTTAAAAGGATAAAACTAGCTCAACAGCTATTTCTGTAGAAAATACTTCGGAGATTTTTAGCTGACTATAAGCATTTGAGCCAACAGTGTAAAATGTATACTAGAAGTATCAATTTACTCTTGGTACTACATTTAAAAAAGAGTAATATGGAGCCCTGGTGGCGCAGTGGTTAAGAGCTATGGCTCCTAACCAAAAGATCAGCAGTTTGAATCCACCAGCTGCTCCTTGGAAACCCAGTGTGGCAGTCCTGCTCTGTCTTATAGGGTCACTATGAGTGGGAATTGACTCGATGGCAATGGTTTTATCCAAAGTATACGTGATAACACCATCAACATATTTCTGAGACCTAAATATTGTGGGATCAGGTTGCCAGTATTTGTTCCTCATCTTAGTAAATGTCACCTTCGTCCCTGGCTCAGGCCAGAGACCTGGGCATTTTTCTTCTCCTCTGTATACAACCTGTCCATCACTACCTCTAGAAAATTCTTCCTAAATATCCTTCAAATTGTCTTATTTCTGTCTCCCTTAACTGCTTTCCTGGTCCAAACCACCATATTATACTCCCTGCTTTCTTGTCTTTTTTCCTTTCATTATAATTAGGTGCTGGAGTGCTTTTTAGAGCACAAGTTTTCTTGGAGTTTATTATATAATTTGCTGCTGTTTTAATTTTTAAGAAGCTATTTTTCATACAAATACTTTTCCAAGGGTGTATGTGTTTCAGAGGTAAGAGGTGTGTTGGGAGTGGGGCCAAGGATGGTCCAATAGAGACCTTTATCATATTTTTCTGGGTTTAGTAAAGCTAGTAGTGAGTCAGGGACTAGTTTTCTAATTTCCTGTTCGACTCAGATTTTACTGCGGGTTGTGGGTGAGGCTAGCCCCTTTCTTGGATTTTCTGTCCATCATATGAAGGAGAATCCTCTTGTGTTGGGAAAAAGCTTTGCCCCCTTACAGTGTTCTGTTTGATGTGGCTATGCTTCCCTTGGGCTTCTAAGTGTGTTCACTGGTTTGTGATTCAAATTCATGTTTCTACTCTATACTTCAGCCTCCTTCAAAATATGGACTCCTAGGGTTCTGCATGATCTCTACCCTTTCCACAGCTCTTCACTTTAGTTTCTGAAAGGGGAGTTGTTCGTTGGCTCTAGATTTTGTATCCATCAAGTGTCATCTATTTTATACTTAAAAAAAAAAAAACAAACAAATTCCTCAGGCTTACGTCAGTGAAGGTTTTTCTGTTTTTAAATGATCTTTGCTCATTTCAGTGTTTATTGGTAATGAGGGCAGGATCCTTCCTGGGATCGCCCCTTCTCTTTTCTTGCTCCTTCCTCCCCTTAAGGTTGTATGATTAACTTGCTTGCTAAGATTCGTGCTCTGTACAATTCAAAACATTCTCCTTTTCTAGTGATTCTTCGTCTACATATTCTGATTGGACAGCTGATGCAGGCATCAATTTGCAGCCTCCCTTACGAACATCATCTCGTCGACGAATAACCCGATTTTGCAGTAGTTCAGAGGATGAAATGTCCACTGAGAATTTATCTCCTCCAAAAAGAATACGAAAGAGAAAGAAAGAAAGAAAGCCGAAGGAAGAGGTGAGAAAAATATACCTTTAGAAAACATCCATTTATACTTTTATAGAGGTGTCGCTTTTCCATGTTTAAAAACTGACATCTTTGGGAAATTTCCAGTTTTGTTTCTTTATTAACAATGTTATGTCAGCAGGAGTCAAATGTAAAAAGCAAATTTATTTTGGGAAAAGCAACTTGTTTTTAACACTCTTTCATCACCACTGCTCTGAGTAGTGGGCTTTATAGTGATATGTTTTCAAATCTGAAAATTAAAGGGAAAGCTCTGTTTTCCTGAGAATCCCAGTGTAACTCTAATTTTTTCCTGTCAATTTCAACACCAAAAACAGACTTCAGGTCATTTTAAGGTGCTTTCTACTTGTTTTGTCTGTTATTGCCAGATTTGTCATTTTCATTTTATATATTTTATCTTCATACTTTTCTCCTGATTGTAATATCTTCCCTATTCCTTTATCACGTATACAGTGTATCATATTTACACGTATCTCATATGTAGGCAGTTGTCTTTATTTAAAGATGTTAAGTCTTTGTATTAGTTATCTGTTGCTGTGTAATTAGTCACCCTGAAACTTAACTGCTTAAGATAATGAACATTTACTATCTCAAGTTCTGTTGGGTCAGGAATTTGGGAGCAGCTTAGCTGGGTGATTTAGACTCACGGTCTTTTGAGGTTGCAGTCATGATGGAATCTGCAGTTGCATTCATCTGAAGGCTTGACTGGAGTTGGATGATCTGCTTCCAAGCTTGCTGTTGGCTAGTGACCTCAGTTCCTTGCCACATGGTCCTCTCCATAAGTCTGCTTGAGTGTCTTTATGGTAGCTGACTTCCCCAGAGCAAAGCATAAGTCCTAATGTCTTTTATGACCTAGTCTTGGAAGTTGCACGTCGTTTCTTCTGCTTTATTGTATTTTTTAACAGTGAGTCACTAAATCTAGCCCATACTCAAGAGGTGAGAATTAGGCTCCACCTCTTGAAGAGGAGAAGAATATCAAAGAATTTTGTGAACATATTTTAAAATTACCAGGGTCTGAAAACCTGAGATCGAGAGAGAATCCATGAGATAATTAGTCTGTGGTCAAATTCAGAGTGGAGTCTTGGCTAAACAGGCTGTGCGGTGAAGAGAATTTAGGTTAGAAATTACCTCTGTAACAAGATGTTAAGTGGCATGAATAATCTATTAGAAATTCAGTAGATGATGCTAGGATAGTGCTAGGTTGATTTACAGTGCTTTTTTAAGTGATATATTCCTGTGTAAAATTATCAAATATGTATGCTGTTTAAAAACTAATCATTAGATGGTTATGTCAAGAAATAGTCATCTTGAATGGTGAAATTTGTTTTTCAGACAGTGCATATTGTCTTCTTTCTACTGTATTGAATGTTATTCTCTTCCTTTTGGCAGAATTTGCGGAGGATGACTCCGGCAGAGCTTGCAAACATGGAACATTTATATGAGTTCCATCCTCCAGTCTGGATAACTGACACTACACTTCGAAGGTCTCCTTTTGTTCCTCAAATGGGAGATGAGGTGAGAGTAATAAAATTAAAAAATTTGAATATGGAATATAAAACAAAATTTATATTGTTGTTCAGCTTTTTATTAATTTTCAAATGTTTCTTCCCTTTTGTAGGTAATATATTTTCGACAGGGTCACGAAGCTTATGTTGAGGCAGTCAGAAGAAATAACATTTATGAACTGAACCCTAACAAGGAACCATGGAGAAAAATGGATCTCAGGGTAAGATGGTGATATTAAATCATCAAACATTTAGCATATATATATAGGTAAATTATTTATGAATCCATTTAAAAACCCATTGGGAGCACATTTCATTACTATCTTCCTATTAATTTCCTACTGACTTTTTTTTCCCAGCTGTTAACTGCTAAACTTTAAGATTTGGTGGGAAGATGTATATTGATCAGTGGACAGTCTTCATGTATTGCAGATTAGCATGTAAAATGTTACGTGTAACGACCCAGAGGCTCTTAAGAAAGCAGCTTGGCAGTATATGTCAGTAATCTGAAAAATGTTTATTCCCAACACAGATTAAAAAAAATACAAACTGGAAAAAAGGTTTAACCTCATGCATAATGAAATGAGGGAATGACTTTACCTCCCCATATTTAATCAATTTTGTTGCAGTTTTTTTTAAAGAAATATGTTACCGTGTTTAAGCAAGTGGCAAAGATTTTAGTTTGTTGAAAGTTGATAGGGTGCACTGAAGTAGTTCAAGCTTTCTAATAGAAATTGAAACAAAAATATTTAGATTCTTTAAATTGATGTTTTTTACTTCTAGTAATTTAGGAAACAACCAGAAGTGCATGTAAATTTATGAGCCAAGGTTGTTTGATCTCACTGTATATAAAAACAGAAGGTTGGAAAAAAAATCCAAATATCCCATGGTAGGAAATGAATAAAATCACGGTGCATTCGTACTATGGACTACTGTATAGCACCTGCCATGTAGTTGACACTTTTTAAAAATATTTGTTGAATGAATGAAGGATAGACTTTCACACTGTCTTACTAAAAGGAAAAATTGGATGTGAAATCCTGTTTGTGTTTATCATAGCAAATTCTAAAAGATACATTTAGTTATAAAACCAAAAGAAAGAAATCAAAATTTTAATGATGATTTTCTGTGGAATAGCATTAGACATGATTTTTATTTTATGTTTCAAATACTTTCAGTTACTTTTAGAAGATGAAAAAAATACTGATTATTTTACCAAAGATAGCTGTTCTTAACATCTGTATTCAACTTACTGGCCCTATTCTATGAATTTGGCTTCATATACTTTGAAGGATTTGTTTATAACGTCTGTTTCACTTACCATTGTGTAAACTAAATACGTAGCAGTTTGGCACATAATTATAAAAGCATGTTTTTGTGGAATGAATAAATGGATGAATGATTCATTGTATTCTAAGTGTCAAGGAAACATATTAAGGTGGGAGGGCTAATTATGGCACATCTATGTGATGGATAGTGCATCAAGGTAGGGACCTTGCAAGATAGGGATTTTCTGCTGTTTACTGTTATCCCTACTGTCTACTATAGGTCACGGCACATAGTAGATCCTCAAATATTTATAGAATGTGTTAGGCAGAAATTTTAATAACTTCTTTTTTTTACTGTACTTTTAAAGTGAAAATTTACAATTCAAGTTAGACTCTCATACAGAAATTTATACATACGTTGTTACGTGACTGTAATTGTTCTCCCTATACTGTGACAGCACACGCCTCTTTTCTACACTTGATTTCCCATGTCCATTCAACCAGCTCCTGACCCTCTCTACCTTCTCATCTCACCTCTGGACAGGAGCTGCCCATTTAGTCTCATATATCTACTGGAGCTAAGAAGCACACTCTTCAAAAGTATCATTTTATGTCCATAGTCCAGTCTAATCTTTGAAGAGTTGGCCTGGGGAATGGTTTTAGTTCCAGGTTGACAGAGAGTCCAGAGGCCATGCTTTCTGGGGTTCTTCCAGTCTCAGACCATCAAGTCTGGTCTTTTTACTGGAATTTGAGTTTGGTACCCTGCTTTTCTCCTGCTCCATTAGGGACTCCCTGTTGTGTTCCTGTCAGGGCAGCAGCCGGGCGCTATCTAGTTCTTCTGGTCTCAGGCTGATAAAGTCTCTGGTTTATGTGGTGCTTTCTGTCTCTTGGGCTAATACTTTCCTTGTGACTTTGGTATTCTTCATTCTCCTTTACTCCAGGTGGTTGGGACCAATTGATGCATCTTAGATGGCCACTCACTAGCTTTTAAGACCCCAGACGCCACTCGCCAAAGTAGGATGCAGAATATTTTCTTAAAAAACTTTGTTATGCCAGTTGACCTAGATGTCCCCTGAAAGCATGGTCCCCAGATACCCGTCCCTGCTACTCTGTCCCTCGAAGTGTTTGGTTGTATTCAGGAAACTTCATAGCTTTGGTTTAGTCCAGTTGTGCTGACTTCCACTGTAGTGTGTGCTGTCCTTCCCTTCACCTAAGATAATTCTTGTCTACGATCTAGTCAGTGAATAACCCTTTCCCTCCCTCTCCTCCCCACCCTTGTAACCATCAAAGAATGGTTTCTTCTGTGTTGAAACCTTTTCTTGAGTTCTTATAATAGTGGTCTTATACAATGTTTGTCCTTTTGTGACTAGTTTCACTCAGTATAATGCCTTCCAGATTCTCCATGTTATGTTTCACGGATTTGTTGTTCTTTATCGTTGCGTCGTATTGTGTGACTATACCATGATTTGTTTATCCATTTGTCCGTTGATGGGCACCTAGGTTGTTTCCATCTTTTTGCTGTTGTTAACAGTGCTGCAGTGAACATGGGTGTGCATAGGTATTTACTCATGTGATGGCTCTTATTTCTCTAGGATATATTCCAGGGAATGGGATTGCTGGATCGTATGGTACTTCTACTTTTAGCTTTTTAAGGAAGTGCCACATCGATTTCCAAAATGGTTGTAGCATTTTACATTCCCACCAACAGTGTATAAGTGTTTCCGTCTCTCCACAACCTCTCCAACATTTATTATTTTGTGCTTTTTGAATTAATGCTAGTTTTGTTGGGGTGAGATGGTAAGTCATTGTAGTTTTGATTTGCATTTCCCTGATGGCGAATGATCGTGAGCATTTCTTCATTGTTTGTGAGCCACCTGAATGTCTTCTTGGCAAAGTGCCTGTTCATATCATTTGCTCATTTTTTAAATTGGGTTATTTGTCTTTTTGTTGTTGAGGTTTTGCAGTATCTTGTAGATTTTAGAGATTAGACATTGATTGGATTTGTCGTAGTCAAAAACTTTTTCCCAGTTGGTAGGCTGTTTTTTGACTCTTTTGGTGAAGTCTTTTGATGAGCGTAAGTGTTTGGTTTTTAGGAGCTCCAAGTTATCTAGTCTGTCTTCTGGTGCTTGTGCGTTGTTACTTATGGCTCGCATTATGTTTATGCCATGTATTAAGGCTCCCAGCATTGTCCCTGTTTTTTGTCTATGATCTTTATCGTTTTCGATTTTATATTTAGGTCTTTGATCATCCATTTTGAGTTAGTTTTTGTGCATGGTGTGAGGTATGGGTCTTGTTTCAGTTTTTCGCAGTTGGATATCCAGTTATGCCAGTACCATTTGTTAAAGAGACTGTCTTTTCCCCCGTTAATGGACTTTGGGCCTTTGTCAAATATCAGCTGCTCATACGTGGATAAATTTACGTTTGGATTCTCAATTCTGTTCCATTGGTCTATGTATCTGTTGTTTTACCAGTACCAGGCTGTTTTGATTACCATGGCAGTATGCTAGGTCCTAAAATGTGGTAGTGTGACGCCTCCTACTTTGTTCTTCTTGTCTGGGGCCTCTTCCCTTTCCATGTAAGTTGGTGGTGTGTTTCTCCATCTCATTAAAAAATGCCATTGGAATTTGGATCGGGATTGCATTCTATCTATAGATCCCTTTGGGTAGAATTGACATTTTCACAATGTTGAGTCTTCTATCCATGAGCAAGGTATGTAATAACATGTTTTAAAGGATATTTATGAATAAGCAAAAGGCTTACATTATTTGATTGTATAATACAAAACTATATAAATAAAACTGTGTTTATACGAAGAGAAGAAAGCGAGATGTTGAGCTGACTGGTGATTTGTGTTTTCCGTTTTAAACTTTTGTGGTGTATTTTCTAAAGTTAGTGTATTTTCTAAGTTAGAAACTGTTTAAAATGTCTGTCCTCAAAAATATGTAAAGATTAATTTAGCAAAAACAATTGTAATGAATAGTATATGAAACTTGTCTGCTGTCTTGGAAGACTAAATTGGGCGTTGGCTTAATTTGGCAATATGTGGAAAGTTATTGTCTTGAGTAATTGCTCTAATTTAGCCATTCTGAATGTTTATTTTTTCAAAAATGTCTGTTAAAGGATCAAGAGTTGGTGAAAATAGTTGGAATACGGTATGAAGTTGGGCCCCCTACACTCTGTTGTCTCAAACTGGGATTTATAGATCCTGCGACTGGAAAACTCATGGACAAATCTTTCTCTATTAGGTATGTTATTACTTTTTTCAATGGGATTATCTAAACTGAGATGTTCCATCTTGTTGATAAGTATACCCTTTCCGTTTAGCTGCAGGGTAAATGGGAGAGCACTGTGGACAGCGTAAGATGTAGATTGAAGTTTTGATCGATAAGATCCCTCTAGAAGGAAAAATAGGGGTGCTACAGCAACAATAAGGCATTCCCATGTGTCTTTATACATTTTTCCATGCCACTTTAATGTGTGAAGAATTCTGACTTGTGGGGAAGTTGTTCTGCTTCTGTTTTTGAGAAAATGTTAAAATACGTAATTTGCTAAATTTCTGCTACCCTGTATGACAGTCAGCTGCCACATGTGGCTTTTGAGCCCTTGAAGTGTGGCTGATGCAAACTGAGATGTGCTGTAAGTGCGTATATTAGATTTTGAAGAGTTAATATGAAAGAAAAAAGAATGTAAAGTATCTGATTATTTCTTTTACATTGATTAATACTGAATTGATAATATTTTGAATATATTGGGTTAAATAAAATATATTATTAATATTAATTTTACTAGTTTCTTTTTACTTTTTTTTAATGTGGCTAATAGAAAATTAGAAGTTACATGTGTGACTCCTGTTTTTCTTTTGAACAGTGTTGCTCTAGACTATAACCTGCTGTACAGTAAGTTTAATAATCTTTTCATTTTTGCTTAGATATCATGATATGCCTGATGTTATTGACTTTCTTGTATTACGTCAATTTTATGATGAAGCAAGACAAAGAAATTGGCAGTGTTGTAAGTGTCTCCTTATTAATTTTTATATATTCTTAAAAATTAATCTTTTATCGGCCTAATCTTTGGTTATGGTGCTGTTAATTTTGGTGTATGCAAACGTAAATTCTTGGGAAGAAAATAATATGAAGTCACTGATAAGGGATTGGTACTTTCTCCTTCTTAGACTTTTTAGCCAAGCAGCGTTTCTTTTGTTTTTCTGGTATATGATGTTTAGAAAAAATTATTGTTTACTCATTGACTTTAGGCTACACTAGACTTTATTCTTTTCAGACTTACTAGTACTGCATTATTTCCAATTATCTATAATGTAAGTGACAGTGGTATAATTTACAAACTTTCGTAATATCTAAAGCAGTAGGAAGGTTGAAAAATTGGTGAAAATTTCACTCCGAAAGTCTTTTGTATACTAGAATATTCTACCTTTGCTGTCATACTAATCCATATTTAAATGAGGTGACTTGAGAAACCATTTAGAAATACAAAAGTCACACACACTAATGCTTTCATCTGATGAGAAAAAATAAAATTGCCTCATTCTAAGTACTAAAGTACTTGAATTTGATTTTCATGGTAACTGTTTAAGGAGGGCTTGCTTGTTTTGGCCTGTATAGGTCATTGATCTCTTTAGGATAAAATTGATGACTGTAATAAGGAAAGATAATACCAGTTAAGAACTGTAGTACCTGTTTCACAGGTGTACGTATGTTACTCTTCAGTATGGAATGCTATCCAGGGAGCTCATGTGTTGAGTTTGACTTTAGTATGTAGAATAGTATTGTTCATTCTACTTTCTTCAATTCTTGGTCTCTTATTAGAAATACTAAGTTTTGTCTAGGCTGTATCATTTAGTGTACACGTTCTTAAATAATATTAATGCCTCATCAGTAAACCTGCTTCATCTCTGCTGTTTTTTTCTATGAAGTACTTACAAATAAGTAAATTTTAGATAAAATCTCTAATCATCCCCTCTGAAAATGAAAGATTGTTGGAGAGGGTGGCTCTCTTTTAATACAGACTATTAACGGTGTGCATAAGTACAGTAATCAGGATTATTTGGGAACCAGAGGCAGAGAAAATTTTTCTTGAAGAAAAACATCTAGCCTAAAAAAGAAAAAGATGACACAGCTGGAATACGTGGGAGTTACCAAGTCATATATCCTTCAAGTCCCAAAGAACTTTAAAGCTTCACATGTTCTATGTTTTTTGAACCCCAGTGAGATGTAGGTTGTTGTGAGCTGCCGTTGGGTTGGCCCCTGAGTCGTGGTGACCTGATACATAACAGAATGAAGTGCAGATTAGACCATTTTGATCCGTAGGGTTTCACTGACTGATTTTTGAAATTGCCAGACCTTTCTTTCTCGTCAATCTCAGTCTAGAAGCTCTGCTGAAACCTGTTCAGCATCACAGCAATACGCAAGCCAAGTTACATGCTCTCATTTTATTCTGGAACAATTCTATTTTTAATTTTTTTTTTAAAACTTATTTCTCTACAGCTAAACTGTAGAGATGGATTCTCTATCAGCCCTTGTAATTTAGTGGGTTTCTTTTTACTTTTTGTGGCTGAGAAATTCCTGTACCACATCTTCTATACAAAGTCTTAATTCAGTTTTTACTCCCTTATAATTTTGATCTACCTTTTCACCTGGAGTTTTGAGCAGTGCAGCTAGAGGGAGTTGCTTGTATCCGTTTTGACTGTGTAAAGTGTTGGTCTTGGACTGAAGAAATATTTTTATCTAAATTGAAATTACCTTCTATTTTTAGATAAATAGGGAAGAAAATAATATGATTATAATCAGTTATAATTAATGTTTCTTTTAAGTTATTTATATTAGAGAATATGACAAAATCATAGTGCTATCTCAAGTTATTAGTATATGCTGTTCATATTCTCTTTAGAAAGAAAGATTTTTGTCTAAATTTGAAGTTTTGTTTTGGAATATTGTTAGATCACATTTTATTTTATTTATTCTTTTTTTTTATTGGACTTCAGGTGAAGGTTTACAGAACAAATAGTTTCTCATTAAACAGTAGTACACGTATTGTTTTACAGCATTGGTTAACAACCCCACGACATGTCAACCCTCTCCCTTCTTGACTTTTTTTTTTTTTGTTGAAAATATACATAGCCAAAGATAGACCATTTCAAAACTTTCTACATGCACAGTTCATTGACATCGTAGATCACATTTTAAAGAAATACCATCAAGAGTAGGATTTTACTAATGGTACAGAGACGAGTAGGAAGTTTGAGGCTTACTCGTTTCTAGTGATTTTGACCATATACCTGTAATGACTACATCTTTTCCTTCTCACCCACGAAAGTTTTGCTTTTCATAAATTTGAAAAAAATGTTAATGACTTCAAAATATGTAGCTGTAATAGCTGTGGTATTGTTATTTATTTCCAAACTTTTATAGAATTCACTGTAAGTATACTTTATCTAGTCAAGACTATTTACTGGGTATTTTATTATGTTATTTTTCAGGGGTGGTAGAATGTAGCTTTATTTTTGTCAGGTAATTATTTCTGTAAAAGTTTCTTTGAGGAGAGAACTGTTAATCTACCAAAGAATCATTAAGGCTTTTTGGGTGACTTTGTTTGTTTTGTTTTGAAAAAGGTGGGATCAGTGGGAAGGAAAGGAAGTGGTCATTATAGCTGTCTTTTTTTTTTTGTAATACCTTTAAAACAAAGATTAAACTGCAGCTTCTTTCCCTGATAGAAGCGTTAGGTTTAGTTGTAGAAATCTACATAATCTAAAGCTAGTTGAAGTTTTCTTCTTACATTTTTCTTGGCTTGTTTAGAAGTCCTCCTAAAATCTGCTTTTCCAGCTTTTATATGGTAGTGAGGTTGTGGGATATGTGCATGTTTATGTCATTCTTTTAAATAATAAACATGTAAACTTTTTAGACCTGATTTTTATTACAGTGATCTTAAGAGTCAATAGCGTTTTATGTGGAGAGATTTTTCATAGTAACAATTTAAGGAATTACAGTTGTTTTATCTTCAGCAAATGTTATCTATTGGATAAGTATGCGTATTTAATGTACTTATATTAAACAAGTATGTCAATAGAATACATAGTATTGTAAAAGATAAAACTTGTGTTATACTTTGTTCTTTGTTTCATGTTATAAAATGTAATTGAACTTATGTGGGGATAGGTTTTTGAACCCTCTAAATAATGAAACCTAGTCATAAACTGTTTTATTCTCTTATGTTTTATGGCTATGTATCTTCAGTACTAAATTGCTGAGTGCAATCATATATCCTTTATTACATCTATTTTAACACAAGACTCACGGGGAGCGAGGAAGGATGACTTGTTTAATATAAAAATATTCTTTGATTTCTGTTTTGTCTGTACAGAATTCCCTTGCTATCCGAAAGTAGAATGTTCCTATGAAACCTTTTGTAAGCTGAAATGGCGTAAAGCGAAGAAGCAATTACCATTAATTCATATGGGAAAAATTTTTGAGTGTTCCCAGACCCAAAAAATAACCTACCAAATCATACGAAATAACACATAAAACCTAAAACAACTCTAACATAAGTAAAAGCAGTAATGATATGGTGAATACACAGTCTGTAAGAAGTAGAAATAATGTACGTACATTCTAGTTTCACTACCACAGTCGGGAAGACAGCACCCTGGAACGTGGTGGTGCTGATGATGGTAGGCCCGGTAGCCTAGCTAGCAGTGGCACATGGGGCTAGGTTGGAGGGCCACACGCACTGTCTCTTTAATGGCTCGCTGCACAACAGATGCTGAATGCTATTTCTACTTTTGGTACTATATAGGTAGTAATGTAAGTCTTTTCATAAAAGGAAGATGTTGCAAAGCAAACTTCGGAAAAGCAGGGGATACCTGTATTGTGGTATTTTATAAATTAAAAATCTTAATAAATGTCAGATGTTACTAAACACGTCTCAGAGTTAATTGTTTCTCTTCTAGGTGACAGATTCCGCTCTATAATTGATGATGCTTGGTGGTTTGGAACCGTGTTAAGTCAAGAACCCTATCAACCACAATATCCTGATAGTCATTTCCAGTGTTACATTGTTAGGTTGGTATACAGATGAAAATAGTCATCTACAAACATTTGTTCAGTGTGGCAGGTTGTTGTATGAGTAACTAAGACATTTCAGGTTAAAAACAGCATGAATTGATCTGTCATTAAGTCAAGTCAGTGTGAGCTCTGAAATGTCTTTCAGGCATTCCCTGAGTGCTCCCCTTGCTTCAGATTCTGCCCTCTTTGCTGGGATTCCTTCTGTAGCCTCCTAACATTTCCTCTACCTAGTACTGTCAGGGTCAGAGTTCAGAAACAGATATTTTATCATTTCCCTTGCTCAAAAAAATTTTTAATGTCCTTCTGTTGGCTGTGGAATAAAGTCCACGTTTTGAAGTATGACACTCAG
Organism: Trichechus manatus latirostris; assembly: GCF_000243295.1. Taxonomy (NCBI): domain Eukaryota; kingdom Metazoa; phylum Chordata; class Mammalia; order Sirenia; family Trichechidae; genus Trichechus; species Trichechus manatus. The sequence continues at coordinate 1,630,803 of NW_004444138.1, read as the reverse complement.
TGCCTTGACATTTTGTCTTTGACTGTGTTCTTCACTTGCCCTGGGTACTGGCCCCACAGGATTTCTGGTTTTGCCCTTGAACCTGCCATACGTTCTTTATACTTCTTATAGTGTACCTTAAAAAAATTACTCTTAGTATTTAAAATTTCAGCGCTACATCTGGTTAATTTTCACATTTTGTATCATTTTGTTTACTCTTGTTAATGGATACCTATCTATTAGCCACAGTTTGTCCTTATGAAAGGCTAACCAAACTCTCTCTTTTGCGTTTATCAGATGGGACAACACTGAAATTGAAAAACTTAGCCCATGGGACATGGAACCGATTCCTGATAATGGTATGTAAAATTAATTGTTAACTAAATGAAAATATTTTATCTTTATGTAGTTTTCATTTTATGCTTCAGTAGTGTACATGTAGCACATTTGTGTCCTCTGATAAACGTTTTCCAATTATCACAGCAACTGTGAGCTTTCTAATAGAAGTCAACGGAATTATGTGTGTCTTGACTCGTTAATTCTTGTCCTGAGAGTCCATCTTGATGCTGTATTTCAGCAGCCTGCTGTCATTTCTCATTTAACCCTGCTTTAAACTCTCATCGATCTCCTTCATGTGGCCTCCACTTCCTTTTCCTTATGGTTACTCTGTTACCCTTGTTCTTCCTTTAAAGAAAAGATCTAACTTTGATTTGTCTGCTGCTTTACATCAACGTGTTTGTCTTACTATGGGTTGTCTGTTCCTTTCCTCAGAGACATAGATGTCTCTTACAAAGCCAGCCTTTCCTCCAATGCTTGCAGTCCTACTGCTTTTTACTTTCTGAAGGACGTGGTACTTAATACTTGACTTCATTTCTCCATCAATTTTAATTTCCTTCTTCCTTACTATGGCCAATTTTGAATAGGTCTCCAGTAACTTAGGAGCCCTGGTGGTGCAGTGGTTAAGAGCTCGGCTGCTAACCAAAAGGTCAGCAGTTTGAATCTACCAGCTGCTCCTTGGAAACCCTATGGGGCTGTTCTACTCTGTCCTATAGGATCGTTACGAGTCAGAATCGACTCAGTTGTTTCGGTTTTCCAGTACCTTAAAACACCTTTTATTTGACTTTATTGAACATTCTAGTCACTGGATTATTTCTTTCTTGTGCTAAACTCTTTGAAAGGGTGGTCTATATCTCTTGCTTCCATTTGTTCACTACTAATAAGCTTTTTAAATTATTAGTGATACACTTAGAAAGCGGAGGAGCTTGGATGGGAACCCAAGCCATTTAGCTCCACCCTGTGCTTTTAACTACTGTTTACATTTGTATAACCCATTGCCATCAAGTTGAGTCCAACTCTTAGCAACCCTGTAGGACAAAGTAGAACTGCCTTATAGGATGTCCAAGGCTGTAATCTTTATGGAAGCAGATTGTCACCTCTTTGGTGGTAGGGCTGGTGGGTTCGAACTGCTGACCTCTCGGTTAGCAGCCGAGCCCTTAACTGCTGCACCAGCAGGGCTCCTTTTATAAAAACCCATTGCTGTTGAGTCGATTCCAACTCATATTGACCCTATATGACAGAGTGGAACGGCCCCATAGAGTTTTCAAGGAGTGGCTGGTGGATTCAAACTGCTGACTTTTTGGTTAGCAGCCATATCTTTTAACTACTATGCCACCCGGGCTCTGTTACAGTTGTATAGGCTCTTACAAATCAGTGAAATCACTTAAAACGAAGACTTGTATTAGTTTCCTAGCACTGCCATAATAAGTTACCACAAATTGGGTGGCTTTAGACAACGAATGTATTCTCTCACAGTTATAGGGGCCAAAACTCCGTAATCAAGGTGTCGGCTGAATTAGTGCCTTCTCGGGGCTCACAGGGAGAATCTGTTCCGTGCCTCTCTCACAGCTTCTGGTGAGTGATGGCAATTTAGCATCCATTGATGATTCTTGGCTGAAATACTTATTAGAATGGTGTATGTCAAATACTGGTTTTCTATGTCCATCATTTCTTCATTTATTAGTTGGAATACTACTTTAAGTAAGAGCGTCTCCTTTATTTGTTCATTTATATTAGTATATACTCAGATTCTATTATACTCAGTTGCTATCAGTTTTTATTTTGTTGTTCAAATTGTTACAGATTTGGCCATTGAGTGCCCCTGCAAGTTGGCTCCTGTGTCCTTTTGACTTTTTTTCTTTTTCCCCCCCATGATTTCTTGAGCATTTCCTTTCTTCCTGGCACTGTGAGGAGACCAAGGCTCATCTTATACTTTCCCTGCCCCAACCCTGCAATCAGCCAGTTCTCCATGGCGCCATGGTTCATTTTATTGGAAAACAGTGTTTAGAAACCAAGATCTGGGTATTGGTTGTACACCTTCATTACTTATTGTTTTTTAATAGCTTAAAACCAGTTGCCATCAAATGGTTTCTGATTCATGGTGATCCCATGTGTGTCAAGGGTTTTCAGTGGTTGATTTTTTTTTTTGGAAGTAGATTGCCAGCCTTTCTTTAGAGGCATTTCTGGGTGGATTCGCACCTCCAACTTTTCAGTTAGCAGCCAAACACGTTAACTGTTGTACCATCCAGGGACTCTTAAACAGCTTTACTGAGATGTAGATGTTATTCACATACCATAAATTTTAACCGGTGAAAATGTTTTTTAGTATGTTTACAGAATTGTGCAACCATTACCACAGTAAATTTTGGAATATTTTCATCACTCCACAAAGAAACTTTGCACTCCTTTAGCTGTCTCCACCCAGTGTCTCCACCTCTCAGTTTTAGGCAACCACTGAGCTACTTTTTGACTCTATTGGTTTGATTATTTTGGACAATTTGTAAAAAAGGAATCATACAATATGTGACCTATTGTGTCTGGCTTCTTTCGCTGAGCATAATGTTTCCAAGGTTCATCCATGTTGTAGCATGCATCAGTATTTCATATTTCTTTCTACTGATCAATAATATTCCGTTGTATGGATATATCATATTTTATTATCTATTCGTCAGTTAATGAGCATTTGGATTGTTTCCACTTTTTCATTGTTATGAATAATGGTGCCGTGAACATTCATGCATAAGTTTTTGTGTGGACATTGTTTTTATTTTCTCTTGATTGTATACTTAGGAGCTGTGTTGTTGGGTCATGTGGTAACTTTGTTTAACCTTTTGAGAAATTGCTAGACTATTCTCCAAAGCCAGCTGCACCATTTTACATTCCTAGTAGCAGTGTATAAGGGTTGTTATTTATTTATTTATTATTTTGGTGAAAATATACATTGCCAGAGATACAGCATTTCAAAAATTTCTGCATGAACAGTTCAGTGACATCAATTACGTTCTTCCAGTTGTGCTGCTATTCTCACTTTAGATGAAGGTTTACAGAACAAAATAGTTTCTCACTAAGCAGTTTGTACACATGTTGCCCTATGACAATGGTTAACAACAGGGTTGTTGTTTTTCAACATCCTTGCCAATGCTTTTTATAAATTAAAGCCATGCTAGTGAGTTTGAAGTGTTATCTCTTTGAGGTGTCTAACATATGTACCAGTTCTGGGTGGTTTCAGTTAAGTCATTTTTCTCTTTATCATGGGTCTTATTTTCCAGATTGTTTGTGTGACTTGTAATTTTTTATTTGGTGTTAGACATTGTAAATTTTACATTGTTGGGTGATGGATATTTTTGTATTCCTATAAATATTTTTCTGTGATAAATAAGTTATTTGGCAACAGTTTTATGCTTTTGGGCTTTCCTTTTAAGATTATTAGGTAGGACTGGAGCAGTGCTCAGTCTAGGGTTAATTATTTCCCACTACTGAGGCAAGACCCTTTTATATACTCTATCCAGTGCTCCATGAATCATAAAACTTTCCAGTAAGGCAGGTGGGAACAGGAGTATTCCTGGCTCCTTTGAGTACCAAGTCTCATTACTTTTAATTCTTTAATTTGGTTCTTCTCCTGAGTTCCGATAATTTTTTCACATGCATATGTTAATCAGTACTCAACTGAATTTTTGAGCAAGACCCTTTGCAGACCTCTGAAGTTCTATCTCTGCACCTCTCTCCTTTACAGCACTCTGTTCTGTGAACTCTAACTACCTTGTTCTGTCCAGATTCTCAGTTGTGTCTCTTTGTCTCTTCACCTTAGGGAATCAGCCTGGAACCACCTGGGTTCCTTCTCCCTGTACCAGCTGGCTATTCTCAAGACAGTTGGCTAGTGCAGTCAGAGAGCCCACCTCATTTCTATTTCTCTGGGATACCTGTCCTTGATTGCTCCATGCCCAGTGTCTTGAAAATCATTATTTTATATATTTTGTCTGGTTTTGCTTGTTTCTGGCTGGGTGATATACCCAGTCTCTTATTCCATCTTATCTGGAAACCAGAAAAATCCTAGTTAACTATTGAGCATTTGCTCTATGCTTTGCGTTATTCTAAATGCCCTGCCTGCACACAAATTCTCTCAACAATCTTGTGAGGTACATACTTTTACTATCCCTGTTTTGCAGGTGGGGAAACTGAGACAGGTTAAATACTTGCCCAAGGTCATACTGTTTTTAGGTGATATAGTTGTGATTTGAATTCAGATGACAGCTGGTGTTTTTAGCACTTTGTTATACTGCCTGCTTATAGTACCTATTTGCCTTTTGTTTAAATTAGGTAAACTATCGAAGGCATAGCTATGGAATACAGTGTAAAAATTAAAAAAAAATTTGTTAGGGTGGTGGGATATCTTTCTTTTTTCCACGGTTTCTGTTAGTGCAGAAAATAATATCTAAATCCCTTTCCTTTGTAAGAACATGAATTGTAAGCTTTAGGAATCATCTACCATCCATGCTTTAAAATTTTCTGTCTCCCAGTGACCCTATAGCATGGAGTAGAGCCACCCTCAGAACGTTTCCAAGGCTGTAATTTTCACAGAAGCAGACTGTCACATCTTTCTCCAGCCCAGCTAAAAATAAGACTAGATAGTTCTACTAGTAGATGAAAACATTGAGGTTAAGAGAGCATTCACAAAAAATTTAAGCAATGGACACTTTATATAACACGTTTTTAGGAATTTTAAGTGATTGATTTTTAAGAGAAAAAGCTTACGTTAACATTCTTCTGCCATGTAGTCAATTTATAAGCTGTTCAAATGATGTTTTTCCCAATGTCCCTGTCCCCGCATTGGAAATAGTACTCCTTAGTTAACCTAATAAAAATCAAGACACAGTAGATGACATTCCTTATCTGTATGTTGAACTGATATTTGACAAACTAAAATATTTTGAGCTAGAGAGCTCCTTTTTACCTAGGTTGAATTTGACGTGGCTTGGGGAAAGTTAACCCTTCATTTGTATAATTTCCTGTGAAATGGCACCATCAAACGAACAATTCATGTTCTTTTTGTCACTTAGGGGCATCCTAAGACTCATTTGAAGGAGAACTCTTATTATTTCTATATCACTTCCTTTTAGTCTGAAATACTGACGTGTTAAATAAATAAATTCATTTATTTCATTGCTTTATTTTGCTTATATTACTTTCTCTTTGGTTTCAGGTGCTAGTTTAGTGCACCAAATCAATTACTTTATAGAATCAGTTTTTAAGTTAGTAGCAGAGCTATTAAAATACATTTTATATAGTTCTAGAAAATCATGGCAAATTTATGACTGGTTTTATCAAAGGCATTTAAGTCTATTTTTAAGTATCTGTAGTAAAGTACAAGTAATAAAGTTTAAACTTGTAGGGAAGGATAGAATTAAAACTAAAGTTATTCCTCTCCAACATTCCCCAACCCCATGTGTGCCCTGCTGAGTCTCTTCCCAAAATAACCACTGTTTGGTTTCTTAGGATTACTTTTAGAAGAACTGCTTGTAAAAATAGCAGTACACATATATAAATTCTTTTTTGATGTTGTTCACACAGATAGTATCTTTTTTTTTTTTTTTTTTTTTTAAATTTTGCTCTCAAAATCTGCTACAGTGAACACTCTCACATATCTTGCTACACTTCTGTGAGTATAACTACGGGGCATTTCCTAGCAGTGAACTCAGCGGGCTAAAGTACATTATGTGTTTTGCTGTCGCTGAGTTGTTCTCCGAAAAATTTGTACCAATTTACAATCCTACCAACTGAGTATGCGAATTCCTGTTTCTGCATGTTTGCCAATACTGAATATTATCAGTTGGTAGTCTAAGAAGTAAAAAGACAACGGGTATATTGCCATTGTTATTAATGAGAATGAGTCTGTCTTTGTTATGTTTATTGGCTTTTTGTACTTACCTTTGGATTGCTTCCTTAGTCCCCTTACTTTTCACCAATTTTTTTTTTTTTAATTTTCCCCTGCTTCCTTTGAGCTCTGTTAAATTAAGGAAATTAGCCATTTGTTATGTTGGTATTATTTCACCCATTTTGTCTTGACTTTTTTAAAATTCATTTTTGGTTGTTTAAGTATTAAATTTTTTATTATGTTCAGATCGGACTAGTGTTTTCTTCAGAGGCCTCTGGGTTATGTTTGACTCTGAGAAGTAGATTTAAAGTGTGTTAATGATGGCAGCCTTAGTGTTAATTTTATTAGGGTAGGTAGACAGATTGTGCTGGTACTCAATTTAAGCAGTTTATTAATTTAAATTGATAATTTTCAAAGTTACGAATTTGAACTCTTTTTTCAGCTATGCAAGTAACTTAATTTATAACCTTTAAACATTGAATTTAAATAGAGTGTGCATTCATTTTATGGTTTGATTCCCCACCCCCCCTTCCTCTTTTGGTCCTACCTTTTTGATGGAATTCATAGTTGATCCACCTGAAGAATTAGGAGCTAGTATTTCTGTCACTTCAGATGAGCTAGAGAAATTGCTCTACAAGCCGCAAGATGGTGAATGGGGTCAGAAATCGAGAGATGAAGAATGTGAACGAATTATCAGTGGCATAGATCAACTCTTGAATCTTGGTAAGTTTTTTTAGGGTGAAAAGTTTTATATTCAGATTTTCTTATCCATAAAACTATTTTAAAATAGTGTAATTGTAGTTGTATTGTTTATTATAGTATCTATTTGTTGCCTTTTGGTTTAGCTTGTAATGTTTCATTTAGCTATATTTTATGAATGATTTGTAGAGAAACATTTAGAGGTCATGGATTTACTGATTAAAAACTCTTCTGCCCTAACAGATATAGCAGCAGCTTTTGCAGGCCCAGTTGATCTATGTACCTACCCAAAGTACTGTACAGTAGTAGCTTATCCGACTGATCTTTACACAATTCGAATGAGGCTTGTTAATCGATTTTACAGGTTAGTAGAAACCTACTTTCAATAAACAGTTTGAAAAGACACTGCTCATACAAACTAAAGTAAACAGAGAAAGGTGGTGGTTGATGGTGCACGTGGGTGGGGAACGGATTAACATTTTCTGTTTCATTCTCTTCTGTCATAATAGTAATTTCTTGGTCCTGTGTGTAAGATGTTATGTTAGATGCCTACGAGTAGGTGGGGATCAAACCAGCCATGAAATAAAGTATCATGTCTTGATTCTCAACCTGTAGTAGTCTGTTTTTTTTCAAAATTATACTAAGTGATAAGTTAATTTTTTTTTCTTGTTGGCATGTTGTAACATTCCTGTTTAACCTCTCCATTTAAAAATGAATTACAATTTAGTTAACAACTGGCCTCAGGCCTTTGATGAAAGATGAATTCGCCAGAGGCATCAACTTCTAATCTCTGGCTTCTGGAACATTGTTTAACTATAAAATGTCCTATTTCTAATGATTTTTTAGCAGTTGATGGTAGTTTATAATTAAATTACTTTGAGAAATTACCATTACAAAAAACAGACTTCCAGAGTCCACATAACATGATCAGTGTGATTTATCACAGTAGGTAAATATGGGAATGTGCATCAGAACCAGAAACCATTTTGCCAATTTATAGTGAGATTGACTTTTTTAGGATTGATGGTATTTTAACACATTTTCTTCATTGGATATCAAAATCTTTAAAAGGTAGCTATAGGCAGTGTGAAAAAGGAAGGGTGCTCTGTTGACTTTCTATATGTGATAAAGTGATCTGATAGACTTTTGGTTCTTAAATGTATTTTCTGCAGTTCAGTGTCCAGTATAATTGCTTATGATTATGATCAAGTTGACAGCATTAGAAGCTTGTTCATTATAACTTTGCACTTATGGTTTAATTAATTGATCGTGCTGGTTTAATTAACATTGTGCTAAGAAAATTTTACTTGGTTTCTGTATTTTCATTTTGTAAGACCTAAATTGCCTACTTTATTTTGAAGGAGGCTATCTGCATTAGTTTGGGAAGTAAGATATATAGAACATAATGCGAGAACATTTAATGAACCTGAGAGTGTAATTGCAAGATCAGCAAAGAAGATAACTGACCAACTTTTAAAATTTATCAAGTAAGTGACCTTAGAGATGGGAGAAAAATGATTGTGCATATTGTACTCTTAAACAGCCATCCAGTTTTTATTTTTTACTCTCTGAATTATAGTTTAATATATTACCTTAAATGATATTTCTTTATATATTAATTATTAGTATAATTTCAGTAAAGGAATGAGAATTGAAAAATTTTTTTTCAACTTTTTATAAATTTTGAAATAACTTCATACTGCAGAAGAGTTGCCATGTACCCTTCACACAGCTTCCCCTTATGGTAACATTTTACATAACTCTGGTACACTTAAGAAAATGTTGAGACATGAACCTTGGTGTAACACTGAATGGAGTGTAGAACTTATTTGAATTTTTTACATCAACATCCTTTTTTTGTTTCAGGATTCAATCCAGAATCCCCATTGCATTTAGTGTTTTCTTAGTCTTCTCCAGTGTGTTCCCTAGTCTTTCATGATCTAACCATTTTTACAGAATGTTGTCACTTACTTTGTTGTTGTTGTTAGGTGCTCTTGAGTCAATTCCAACTCATAGCAACCCTATAGGACAGAGTAGAAGTGCCCTATAGGGTTTCCAAGGAGCTGCTGGTAGATATGAACTGCCGACGTTTTGGTTAGCAGCTGAGCTTTTAACCACTTATTTTGTAGAGCATACTTAATTTGGGTTTGTCAGATGTTTTCTCATGATTAGAATGAGACTTAATCTATTTTGGATTGTATTTTATGGAAGTGTTTGGACTCTTATGACTACTTTATACATTTTATTGCATTGGGAAATCAATTTGGAGTAGTAGAATGAAAACTGACCTGGAAATTGATACCCCAGTTCCAACCTAATCTGTTCTAGTTCATTGTGACTTTGGACAAATCACTCAACCTCAGTCTTTTTTTAATTTTATGAGCTTTGTTGTTTGACTTTGAATGCCCTTCTTTTATAGCTATGAAAATTCTTTGCATGAATCATGTATTTGAGAAAATAGTTTATAAAAGAGACATAACTTTTATCATATCACCAAAAACTTAGGAATAACTAGTTCCATTCTGTCTCACTTTCATGTGGTGACGGCCTGAAATCTGGAGGGCTCTGACTTGGTCACCCCCTCTACAGAACCTTCTTATTTTCTCCTTCAGGAAGAACACACCCATTTTCATCTCTTTCATGACGAGATATTCCTACTTTTAGATTCTTTCTTCTGTGTACACAGTGAGGTTAAAATATCATTTGCTTGAATGTCTGCTTCCTTTTTTCCTTCTAATCTCTTTTCTTCTCAAATCAACCTTGTTTTGGTAGTTGTTATATGAATAATTGCCAGTGATGATACTTAGGAAAACTCATCCCTGTATTTATTCAGTTCAATAACACATACATTATTTCTGGATTAAGAGTTTAGTTTTCATACATATACTTAACTGAGATAAACTTAATTCTCAAGATTCTGAATTAGGATTTAAGATGGTCAGTTATTTCCACAGAAGGTTCAGTGAAAACCTGGTATTCCTTTGCTTGAAATTAGGTATGCGTAGGCTGGGAAACTGTTTACATTTTAATGTATATTTTGAGTCCTTGGAAACAGGTAACTGTCTACATGCTATTAAAAAACGAATAATTGCTTTTCAGGAATCAAGACTGTACAAATATCTCAGAACTTACCAACACGTCTGAAACTGATGAGCAAAATGCGGAGGATTTGGTATGAAGTTTGTCAATTTTGTAATGATTTTTGTTCATCTCAAATGGTAACCTAAAAAATGATGAGTGCAGTAGGAAATGTTGGCTCCCTGATGTGTTAATTCTTGCTATTTACATTGAACTGCGAAAATAGGGCATTTGAAAGAAAAACAGTTTTTTTTTAGAATTATCAAAATGATCAATGAGCTAGTAATTGTTATCAAGTAAATAGAATATACCTAAATTAATAACTTTAGGAATGGAACGTGTTCTTCCAAATTTTAGCTAGAGAAAGCTGTGTTGTAAAAAGTACCTTGGAAATATTTTTTGTAAAACCAATATCTGCATGTTGGGTTTAAATATAATTAAAAATTAATAAACTTGACCATGCTCCAAGTACTCCAAAGTCCTACACTCAGGATGGTACTGAATTGTAAGTACATGGGCAGATATCAGTGGTATTGTGTAACTTTAACACCACACATAATCAGACTCTGGTTTGGCGTTTTGGAAAGGATATTCATTAAAAACAATATAGTGTCAATTTCTGCACAAACTGGGTGTAGCTCACTGATTTTAATGCTAATTTATATTGGAATTAAAATGTATATACTAATAGGTGAATTTCTCTAGTTTTCTAATCACATTCCTTCCAACTCCCTGACCATCCAGCCAAACCATTGGCCGCAACCCATGAATCAGTATACAGTTGCACATCTGGCCATGTCTCCCTCCAGGCAAAGTGAACAACCAGGTGTACTGTTTGAGGTTCTGCCCATTGGGAGGATTTTTCTTCATCACTGTCCTTCAGGGAGATCCTAGAAAGGGGCTGTATGCTGCCGCTGACCGCTTTAAAGTGGTGTGTACATATTGTAAACCAGGCATGAATTTTCTCTTCTTCCATCAGTTGATCCTAAGGAACTCTCCATGAGGCCATAGATACATACTGAGAGAGAGAAGGTAATGTGACAGGAGTAGAGACTGGGGGCATTTGGGCCACTTCCTCATGTAACTTACTTGTGCCTTTAGGTCCTGCTTGAGCCTGAACTCGTATATACCACTTCCATTTAATGACGGAGTGTTGATGTACACATTTGACTTTGTGACCCTGTGCGTCAGACAGCGCCCAGTTCTTGATGGGCAGCTCAGGCTGCATGGTGAATTGGTGGCCCATGGTTAAGTGTTCAATCTCTTTTAGGACCCAGTAACAAGCCAAAAGCTGTTTCTCACAAGGAGAGTAAGTTATCTGCAGAGAATGACAGGGCTTTGCTCCAAAATCCTAGGTGTCTGTACTGTGATTCACCAGTAGGGGCCTGCCAGAATCAAACAGCATTTCTTCCTGCCACTGACACTTCAAGAACCATTGGATCCGCCGGATCATATGGCCCAAGTGGCAGAGCGGCTTGCATAGCAGTCTGAACCTGTTGCAGGGCCTTCTCTTGTTCTGGGCCCCACTCAAAACTAGCAGCTTTTTGACTCACTTGATAAATAGGCCAGAGTAACACACCCAAATGAGGGATATGGTACCTCTGAAATCTAAAGGGACCCACTAGGCTTTGTGACTCCTTTTTAGTTGTTGGAGGGGCCAGATGCAATACCTTATCCTTCATTTTAGAAGGAATATCTCGACATATCCTACGCCCCTGGACCCCTAGAAATTTCACTGAGATGGAAGGCACCCGAGTTTTTGTGGGATTAATTTCCCACCCTCTAGCATGCAAATGTCTTAAAAATAGGTCTGGAGTCATTGATACTTCTTCCTTACTATGTCCAGTTGGCATGGTGTCATCATTGTAATGGACCAGCATGAAGTGTTGTGGAAGTGAAAGGTGATCAGGGTTCCCGTGGACGAAATTATGACATAGGGTTAGAGGGTTGATATACCTCTGAGGTAGAATACGTAAGGTGTATTGATGGCCTTGCTGAGGGCAGACTGCTTCTGGTGTTCCTTTGAAGCCAGAATCGAGAAAAAGGCATTGGCCAGATCAATAGCTGTATTCCAGGTACCAGGAGACGTATTAATTTGTTCAAGCAATGAAACAACATCTGGAACAGCAGCTGCAGTTGGAGTCACCACCTGGTTAAGTTTATGTTAATCCACCTTTATTCTCTGGGATGCATTTGTTTTTTGCACAGGCCAAATAGGCAAGTTGAATAGGGAGGTGGTGAGAATCACCACCTCTACATCATTCAAGTCCTGATCTCTGCAGTCCCTCTAGGAATGTGGTATTGGTTTTGACTTACTATTTTCCTATGTATGGGCTTTTCTAACGGCTTCCACTTGGCTTTTCCTGCCATAATAGCCCTTATTCCAGTTGTCAGGGATCCATTGTGAGAGTATGCTAGTTGCTGAGTATGTCTGTTCCAGTTATGCATTTCGGAAGTGGAAAAGTCACAACAGAATGGGTTCTTGGACCCCTGGACCTACTGTGAGATGGATCTGAGCTAAGACTCCATTAATAACTTGACCTCCATATACTCCTACTCTGGTGGGCCACAGTGATGTTTTGAATGTCCTGGAATTAGTGTCAGTTCAGAGCCAGTGTCCAGTAATCCCGGAAAAGTCTGATTATTTGCTTTTCTCCAGTGAACAGTCACTCTCGTGAAAGGCCGTAGATCCCTTTGGAGAAGGCTGGGAGAAAGACTAACCGTATATATATTTGGCGTTTTAGTGGCGTCCCCTTCATTCAAGGGATTGTTGGTCTGTAAACTGGGTCAAATCTGGGAAAAGTGGAAGTTGCCAAAAATGAAATAGAATGCATAAAGATTGATATCCTAGGCATTAGTGAGATGAAATGGACTGGTATTGGCCATTTTGAATCAGACAGTCGTATGGCCCACTATCCCAGGGAGAAGAAGCGGAATGGTGTCGCATTTATTGTCAAAAAGCATGTTTCAAGATCTATCCTGAAGTACAACGCTGTCAGAGATAGGATAATATCCATACGCCTACAGGGAAGACCAGTTAATATGAGTGTCTTAGACTGGTTTCTCTAGTGAAGCAAAACCAGTAAAGCATATAAATATACATACAGAGAGATTTATGTCAAGGAAGTGGCTCATGCGATTGTAGAGGCTGGAACGTCCCAAGTCCATGGGTCGGGATAGAGGCCTCTCCTGGCTCATGTAGCTGCAGGGTCTGGTGAACACAAGATCGGTAGGTCAGTCAGCAGGGCTGTTGCTCACAGGCAGTGAAGATTGACAAATCCCCAGATTGGCAGGCAAGATGACAGGTTAGCTGCTAGCTTCAGTCCCAAGAACTGGTGGTCAGGCAGTTTTCTGCTGTACAAGACCAGAGCGAGCAAAAGCCCATGAGCCTTGCCAGAGTCCACTTATATTCTAAGCAGGCCACACCCCCAAAGAAACTCCTTTTCAACTGGTTGGGTACTCACAGCAGATCCCATCATGGAGGTGATCACATAATATCAAATCTCGTCATGGAAGTGATCACATCATTATATGACTGCCAGACTACATCATAACTGCCAGACCACTGAGAATCATGGCCCAGCCAGGCTGACACACAACCTTAACAATCACGACTATTATTCAGATTTACACACCAAGCATTAATGCCAAAGATGAAGAAATTGATTTTTACCAGCTTTTGCAGTCTGAAATTGATCAAACATGCAATCAAGATGAATTGATAATTACTGGTACTGCAGTAGTACATCTACAGGGAACTTCAAGCCAGATTCAGAAGAGGATGTGGAACAAGGCACATCATTGCAGACATCTGATGGATCTTGGCTGAAAGCACAGAATATCAGAAAGATGTTCACCTGTGTTTTATTGACTATGCAGAGGCATTTGACTGTATGGATCATAACAAATTATGGATAACATTGCGAAGAATGGGAATTCCAGAACGCTTAGTTGTGTTCATGAGGAGCCTGTACATAGACCAAGAGACAGTTGTTTTAATAGAACAAGGGGATACTGTGTGGTTTAAAGTCAGGAAAGGTGTGCGTCAGGGTTGTATCTTTTCACCATACTTATTCATTGAGTATGCTGAGTAAATAATCGGAGAGGCTGGACTGTATGAAGAAGAACGGGGCATCAGGATTGGAGGAAGGTTTGTTAACAACCTGGGATATGCAAATGATACAACCTTGCTTGCTGAAAATGAAGAGGACTTGAAACACTGATGAAGATCAAAGACTACAGCCTTCTGTATAGATTACACCTCAACATAAAGAAAACGAAAATTCTCACAGCTGGACCTCAAAGCAACATCGTGATGAACAGAGAAAAGATTGGAGTTGTCAAGGATTGTATTTTACTTGGATCCACAATCAAAACCCATGGAAGCAGCAGTCTAGAAATCATATGACACCTCACCTTGCATTTGGCAGTTCCGGTGTAAAAGACCTTTTTAAAAGTGTTCAAAAGCAGAGATGTCACTTTGAGGACTGAGGTGCGCCTGACTCAACCCAGGGTGTTTTCAGTCACCTCATATGCATGTGAAAGCTGGGCAGTGAATAAGGAAGACCGAAGAAGAATTGATGCCCTTCAATTATGGTGTTGGCGAAGAATACTGAATATATAATATATTCAGAAGGCTGTCAGAAGAATGAACAAATCTGTCAGGAAGAAGTATGGTCAGACGTTTCTTAGAAGTGAGGATGGTGACTTTGTCTTATGTACTTTGGACATTTTATCAAGGGGGACTAGTCCCTGGAGAAGGCTATCATGCTTGGGTAAAGGGTCAGCATAAAAAAAAGAGGAAGACTGTCAACGTGATGGATTGACATAGTGGCTGTAGCAAGCAAAGCAATTATTGGGAGGGTGGTGAAGGACCCTACAGCGTTTCTTTCTATTGTACCTGGGGTTGCTATGAGTTGGAAACGACTGGAGGGCATGTGAAAACAACTGCAGCATAGGTCTGGATGCAAAAATGAGTGGTGAGGATGATTCTTGGTTTCATTCAGTTGTGTCTTGTTATGACATCTTCCTCTGGCAATGCCCCAGGTGATATCTCGTTCAAATTCACCTGGTGTAAAAATGGTGTGGGGAAGGTGTCTGACCTCTGACTTTACAAGGGGGTGGTAGAATCAAGATCAGCAGCCCAAGGCTGATTCCTGTGAGGCGGAGGTCAGACATGCCTCCTCTCTCCAACATCTTTACCAATTCTGACACCAACCTATCCTCCCTGGGTGCTCTCCACTTTTCTGCTGGGTTCTATAATTCATTGCAACAGCCACACGGAACTCACCATTATGGGGTTCATTAGGGAAACGAAAGGTTACAATTCAGATTCAGGAGTACTCAGAATGCAGTTCATCCTTCACGACTGCTGCTTCCCAGCCATACTTGCAGGCAGGCTTTTCTCTGTCCCTCTGCCCTGCTCAGTCAAATGCTACCAAGTTCTTTTAGCTCTGCTGATAAGTGCCCAGAGGCATCCCACTCCGCCGCCAGTAAGCCTTAACCCAGTAAGCCTCGCTCTGTGCACCAGGAAGCCCACTGTGCCATCTCTTTCTGGTCTTTCCTGCTGCCATCTCTTTCTCACCGCTTCTTGCTGTCTTGTGTTACAGCTGCCCCCCCCACCGCCCCGGTCTCCTGGTTCCAGGAGCTTCTCAGCACAGGGATTCTGGGTCCAAAGGCTGTGCTCTGTTCCTGGCTCTCCTTCCTTGGTGGTGGTGGAATCCTCTCTCTGTTCTGGAATTGGCTCGCTCTCAAGCCCAGTGGGATGGCAAAACTTACCAATCCCCTTGGAGGGCCACAGTTACCTTATTTGTACAGTCCCACCCAGTCACTTGGTGGGAGTTATAAGACTATGGCGAGAAATGCCACACAAAAGCAATCCATCGCACCCCATCTGGGTTAATCTCGTCACATAGAGATGGAATGGTCAGTGGTTTTACTGGGGAGGATGGCTTAGCAGACAAAGTGGAGTGATCTTTTCAGATGGGAATGATTCAGTGGAATTTAGGGGCTCAGTGTCCCCAGCTTCCTGATTATCTGCCCATATATCCACATCCCAAGTTTCAGGATCTCAGTTTCTTCCTGGTCAGTGCCCTCAGGTTGAGAATTCAGTTGACGTTATAAATCAGCCATTTTTAGGATAAGGCTCTGGGTTTGGTTTTTGACAGATAATCAGCTTTTAGTAAAGAAATAAAGTTTTCAGGGCACAAGTGGCAACTTGTAGGTCTTTTATGTGGTGCTTGAGCTCTGACTCTCCAGCTTTGGGCACATCCCTTTCTTTCACCACTTTTTTTTAGAGAAAGTAGGACCAACCAGGCTTTCTTAATTTTTGTTTTGACAAAACTCTTAAAGTATAGAATCACCCAGAGCCTTGTCTCTCACAAATACTTAGTCCGGTTGTGGTGATGTTATTTTGTAGTTCTGTTGCCTTCTCACACCAAGACTAGCAGTGCTCTCTTTACTACTGGAGACGGAGTTACCAGTGCCTTTAAGACTAGCCAGAGTTGAGAACCAGTTCAGAAAACTCATCCTTACCATCATTATTCTATTAGAACCACTCTCGGCACCAAATGTCTTAGATTGGGTTTTCTAGCGCAGCAAAACCAGTGAGGTGTCTATGTAAAAATATATATATATAGAGAGAGATTTATTTCAAGGAAATGACTCACACAGTTGTGGAGACTGGCAAGTCCCAAATCTGTCCGTCAGGCAACAGGGTTGTGGCTTCTTCTGACTCACATGGTCGCAGGGGCTGATGAAGCCAAAATCTGCAGATTAGGTGGCAGACTGCTGGCTCACAGAGTTTTGGGAGCTGGTGTATCCAAAATCTGCAGCTCAAGTGTCCAGCTCCTGGCTCATATCCCAAAAACTGTAGGTCAGAGGATGATGAGGCAGATAGAGGATCAAGAGGGGGAGGAGAGACGGAGGAGAACATGCACTAGCTTTGTCAGAACGTGCATGTATATTGTATGCGGGCCACCCCCCAAGGAAACCCCTTTCCCAACTGATTGCTTGCTCACACCAGATGACAAAATGGAGAATAATGACATAATGTCTGCCAAACCGAGAATCATGGCCCAGCCAAGTTGACATGTTACATTAACCATCATAGTGGTTCTGGGGTTTTACAAGGCAGAGGTAAAACACAAATTTAAAGCTGCTTGTGTGTTTCCTCTTTAGCAAATGCACAAAATGACTTTTGACAGCTATCCTTTGTAATAATTGCAATTAGTACGTTGTTCTTAGGGAAGGTGAAGAATGGTTGGTTTTTTGAAGTGTGAGTGCCGTAAAGATCATTTGATAGTCTGTCTTTTTCTATTTTTTGAATAAAATTTCTAATGTTTTTGAAATGTTTTTTATTAAAATTATTATTACATTTCTAGTGAGAACCTCACATTTAAAGTGCTCTAATTTTATTCCTAGGATGATAGCGATCTTCCTAAAACATCTTCTGGAAGAAGGAGAGTAAGTTGATCTGACTTGATTGACCATTGTGATCACTTGTTTTTTGATTTAAAATCAATTTAAGATTTTAGGTTTTGCCCTTTGAAAAGTCATATTTTGATTATTTTATAAGAGAAATGGGAGAAATCACTTCAAGCTGGTGAATAAGTTAGGAAAGGTTCAGTGGGGGAGTTAGTATTGAACTGTGTTCACCAGGCTAGATGGAGTGAGAAGAGGACGTTAAAAACGTAGACAGTGTTATGAACAAAGACGCAAAAGAAGGGAAATGTGGCACGGCCGTGGGCTAGTGAGAATGCTGGACGGACTCAAGGTTGGATGTTGGAGCAAAGTGGCTGTCTGGCCCTTTTGTTGGGAGCAGATTATGGTAGTACTGAAAGCAAAGGATTTCATTTAAATTTAAGGTAGAGAATCAGTTGCAAAGCTAAAATAAATTTTGAGAGGTGGGATGATTGTATTAAAGGAGGTAAATACTCTTAATCATAACTGAAACGTCCCTTTTGCCATGTTAGGTATCATTTTCACAGGTTTTGAAGATTAGGACATGAACATCTTTGAGGAGGCATTATTCTGCTTAGTTATCTAGTGTTGCTATAACAGAAATACCATAAGTGGGTGGCTTTAAAAACAAATTTGTTTTCTCACAGGAGGTTAGAAGTCTGATCAGGGCATCGGCTCTAGGGGAAGGCTTTCTCTCTCTGTTGGGTCTGGGGGACGGTCCTTGTCTCCTTTCAGCTTCTGTTCCTTGGTGATCTTCATATCCCCTGGCATCTATCTTCCCCATCGGTGTTTCTTTGTTCCTAGTCTCGTATTCCATATCACATAAGTGATATCAGACACATCTCACACTGATATGACCTTATTAATATAACGAAACCTATTCCCAAGAGGGATTATGTCCACAAGTACAGGATTCCAGCATATAGTTTGGGGAACACAGTTTAATCCATAACTTCTGCATACCACTGTATCTAATGTGAAAGTTCATATTCTTTGAATAAATTTTATAAACTTGGAGGATAGGTGGTAGAAAAAACTTTCACTAGATAATGTGCCCTGGTTGGAGCATGTTTTTCATAGCTTATCATGTAATTTTCTTGAATTGCCAGGGTTCATTTTTAATATTCTTAGAGTAACAGATGGGACATTTTTAGGTGTTTATAGAAAAGGTGTATTTTTTTTTTTCTAATTAGTAAGACAGCCTAAAATAATGACAATTGTAAGACACAATACAGAAGACAACCACTCATTTGCATTTTTACTATCTTAATATTATAGTGTGACCTTTTCTAAGACAGAAAAATTTTTTAATATCGTGAACATATTTTTAGGTCCATGATTGGAAAAAAAGGCGCAACAAAGCAACCAGCTATGTTGAAAGCAACTGGAAGAAACAGTGTAAGGAACTAGTGAACTTAATTTTTCAATGTGAAGATTCTGAACCATTTAGACAACCTGTTGATTTGGTGGAATATCCAGTAAGTTTTCTTTGTTGAAATGATTGGGGCTTGTCTTTTTTGTGGAGAGGGTACTGGGATAGAGTTGTTTAATAAATTAAACTTTAAAGGGTAAGATGTCTAGGCTTTATGTTAATGTTTTCCTTTTACCATTAAATCAGTCGCGTAGTATGTAGTCTATAAGGAGAGTTGATTTACATAGTTTTCGTGAATGTATAGACACCCTCGTAACTCATTTCAAATTAAGACTTATGTGAACCAGTGTTACATAATTCATTAACGGAAGAAATCTACATGGGTATCCGTTAAGTAGTACCACTTGGAGGAAAACTGAGTTGGTTAAAAGCGTCTTTCTTCACTATTCTAATAGGGGAATGTAAGATGACCTTTAAAAAAAAAGGGTCAGCTTATAACAGCACAAATTTACTGTAATAAGTTTGGAAGTTACAAAAGAGTGAAATAACCATTCCAAATCCCACTACTAAGAGATAGAAATGAGCACTTTGGTAAATTTCTTCCATCTTGTGTGTTTGTGCCTCGTTTTAAAAATTATTAATGAATCTTAAATTTCCTACCCTTTTTTTCCCTTTTATCATTTTAAATATTTTGTAGCTGTGATCCATTTACATTTCTAAAAGCAGGAATTGAATTTGTCAGCTAATTATTGGTTTTAAAACCTAGGACTATCGAGATATCATAGATACTCCAATGGATTTTGGAACAGTAAGGGAAACACTGGAAGCAGGAAATTATGACAGTCCTTTGGAATTTTGCAAAGACATCCGTTTGATATTTAGCAATGCAAAAGCATATACACCAAACAAAAGATCAAAGGTAATTTTTAAAGTGGTTTATTTAAAAAGTGTGTGCATGACCTGTGTAGACAGTAATTTTCCATTTCTTTGTAGAGATTGGAACATTAAAGCTAAGTGAGTAGAGTAAGACAGCTATTAAGGTTAAGAATAGAGCTGCTGCTGTATGTCCACTTTGGCTGTTGTTGCCTTACATCAATTGATGTTTATGTTTCCTAAAGTTTTATGACCAAATGAGTATTGGGGGAACTGAGAGCACCAGTGGAAAATGAGCAGATTTGACAGCTAGAATGAGAAACATCTTAGTGTTTCTGAAACATAGGATGATCTTAAAAAATGATTGGAAATATATTGACAGAGACAGGAAAAATATTAAATATAATAAAATGGAATAACAAGTGAGGGTGGAATTACTGAAGGCATATTAATTTTTTGAATCAGAAGAAGCAATATATGAGCTATCTGATTATTTAAGAACAGAAAACATATTTATAAATTTTTAACATACGTTGTATAACTTTTAAAATGAAGCATAATATACAAAAGTGCACATTTCATATTCTAAATGAATTTTCACAAACCACACCCTTCTTACCAATGTGCTGGGTACACATATGATGATGATGACTAATGCCATCGAGTTGATTCTGACTCAGAGCGACCCTATAGGACAGAGTAGAACTGCTCTAAAGAGTTCCAAGCAGCAGCTGGTGGATTGAAATTGCCAACCTTTTGGTTAGCTGCCAAATGCTTAACCACTGTGCCACAAGGGTTCCTCATGTGTAGTAATATCAACAGTAATTTGAGAGGTGAAATTTAAATAAAACGTTTGCCTGTATGATATGTTAAAGTGTTTTCTTTGTCTACAATCAGTGACTATAACTACCAATTAACTGTTTTGCTTTAACTCAGATTTCCCCTCATTACTTAAATTCCTGCATTATTGCTTTTAGTCTAAATTTGAGAACTCATACCTGTACTCCTTATTGATTCAGTTTAACATTTAAGTCTAACATTTTTCCAAGCTTAGATTTATGTCATAATCACCATTGGTGAGACCATTTCTTTCCATTGAGAAAATAAATTTCATTCTTTTTCCCCTTTTTTTTTAAAATACGTATTTGAGGAGCATAGGAGAGAGATGATGACAAGTACAAGTGGTTCAGCTTCACTAGTACTTGTTTTTTTGTGTATCCTTATATACTCTGTGCCTAAACCTTATTTTGAATGGAAAATTTGGATTATTGTTTATTAGCGGGGAAGTAACTTTGAGCTTTCTTCATGGTGGCACTGCTTGCTAGTAGTCCAGTCTTAGCACCAAGTTTTTTAAAAATACTTTCACTTTAGATGCATTGTTGAATTTTTCATAAAAACTAGTGAGAAAACAAATATGAAAATGCTGCTACTAAAGATAATCAATCATATTAAGGTTTCAAACTTAATATGATTAAGACCAAAAAAATCATTCATCTTGTTGAAATTGAGGAAATCTGTAGCCACATTGGATACTCATTACACTTAGACTTAAGTTAGTATGCAGGTTTGAATGAGGAGAATAAAATTAAATAACTATACGAAATACTGGAAGTATTGTCAAAGTTTATTTCAAAGATGAAGTGTGATTATAAATTTCACTTACATTAATTATATACATTTACGTATGAACAGAGATACATGTGGAGCATATTGGAAATTTATATGTCTGCATATACTTATTTTAATGTACCTTTTGTTATTTTAAGTTCTCTGATAGTAGAGAGTGTCTTCATTCCCTACCTCCACAATCCATAAAGGTTGTTATTCAACTTTTGAACGTTAGACTTTTGTACTTACTTTCAGGAATGATTATAGATGAATATAGATTATTTCTTGTAAATACATAGTTGTACCAAAAGTTATTTACAGTAGTACTTTTATCATGTTGCTTTCTTTCAGAGATTTGATGTTAATTATGAAAATTGTTAAAACACAAAACTCTAGGGTATATTTTGTTTTTTACTGGAATGCAAAGCATACTTTTGTTTATAGTTTATATCTAGGTCTAGGTGGCATCAAAAGTAGTCAAATTGCAAGTAGGGATTGGTGTACAAGTGCTTTTGTTCCCTTGCACCAAAGAGACACTGCTCTTTTGCTGCCTAAATAGCAGCCTTAATACCAACCAATGTCCTACCTAACTTTTTAGGAGAAGGGTACCTTTTTAGGTTTGTACATGCAGATTTAAAAATGGGAAAAAAGATGGAGAATCATTGACATGCAGAAGTAAGCCTAGATTCCAGATCCTAGAGAGTTGCTTGATTTAAAATTACTTTGAAGTAGAAAAAATAGATAAACACCATTATCTACAAGTAGTCATATAACGGTGCAAGTAGCCTCAGTGATTACAATAATTTTTTTGTAAAAATATTTTAAAAGATACTTCGTAATTATAGTTTTGCCTTTGTGTCCTTGTAGATTTACAGTATGACCTTGAGATTGTCTGCCTTATTTGAAGAAAAAATGAAGAAAATCTCCTCTGATTTTAAAATTGGTCAAAAATTTAATGAAAAACTTCGAAGAAGCCAGAGGTTCAAGAGACGACAAAATTGTAACCGTGTCAGTCAGCCTAACAAAAGTATCAGGTGAATTGGTTATGGCCGACTTTGTACGCAACTTTTTTTTTTTTTTTGGTTTAAGATTATAATATTTCTTTGATTTTATTGTGCTAAAAGTTTTTAATCTTTTTTAAAATACTGTGTATTCAGAAAAGAATACTCATAGGTTTATTTTGTCTTGAAAGCTTTCTGTGAATAAAGAGCTGCTGTATTGATTTGTAAATATGTAAATTTGTAAGCATTTAAGAAAACATAGTTCTTTAACTTCATCAAGGATTATTTAAATTATCAGTTATCTTTTGTGTAAGAAATGTTTTTTTTTTTAAATTTTTTTATTGTACTTCAGGTGAAGGTTTACAGAACAGTTTCTCATTAAACAGTAGTACACATATTGTTTTATGACATTGGTTAACAACCCCACAACATGTCAACCCTCTAACTTCTCAACCTTTTTTTTGGTGAAAATACA